>NW_021318569.1:304966-400873 GCF_001605985.2 Dendrobium catenatum | reverse complement strand
GTGAATTTCATTTGCATGAAAATAAGAAGTTAAACATATCATGAAAGGAAGAAAATTAGTCTTTAAGTTAACCTTAATATATTTTAAATAAGCACATAATAAAAAAAATTGTATTTAAAAGTTGTTTTAAAAAATATTAACAAAGTTTTCCCAAACAAAACTGAAAAGGACATGAATATTGATTATTATAAAGTTGTACCAATCATCACGCATTAAAAATTTAATTAGGACATCATTTAGGATATTTTCTCTTAATGCTTTTTAAACAAGCTTTTTAGTATAAAAATTTCTTGTTTAAAAAGATTTTTTACTAAAAATTTTCCTTATAAAATAGTACGAAAGTTGTCTCAAGCTAAGCCTAATTCTGATGATTGAATCTATTTTGCTACTTCAAAGTTAATTAAAAATTCAAGAAGAAAAGAGAAATTATTCCATTCTATTTTCAGCTTTGATATAAATAAATCATTTGATTCAATGATTCTAATCATGAACAGATGCAAACCATGGCTTTGATAATAAGCCAAAAAAATGATGATTGATATGACTACAAAAATCAATTAAAAACTATTAAAATTAAAATAATGATTATCTGAGCTGCAAATTTAACATGCTTATAGTCCAATTGAGCAGCTAGGCAAGACAAATTCAATGAGTCCAAGATCAGTCAATTCCGATATCATTAAGTCAACATAATGCAAAAAAAAGTTTCATGATCAAAAGAATTGATATGAACCATGCGATGTAATGTTTTAGATACTAGTTTAGAATATCAAAATGTCTATATCAAAAAGCCTATTAATATAGCCCAATTCTTCACATAAGTGGGGGAAGAATATAGAGAAAACTAAAGAGCTCTCATGCATTTTCCAGCTATCCCTACCGACAACAATCACAAGTTATTGTCATCGACCGTTATTGTCATCACCACCGTCAATCACCGTTAGTGATCACTACCATCTCTAAAATTCTGAAAAGATTTAATCCTATTGGAAATAGTTTTCAGTCTATGAACATTTGTTTTCTATAATCTCTGTTAGATAAATCAAGTCCTGTAGTTAGGAGTTAATTGTCTATCTATGAACACTTAATTTTTTTAATTCACATAAGAGAAATCACACATATTATTATCAAATATCCCTCTTCTTCTTCAACTACGTGGAAGGAAGAATTCTTGCATATTCAGATATATATTGAATTTTTCATCTGGGTTAGACCCCCTTTTTTTTCTCTATCCTGATTTTTTACGCAAAAAATTTTAGTTCGTACTGTATTTGTCCATGTGTCGAATTTTTGTACAATGTTGAGACATAAAACACACTCTATTGATTTAAACTTCCTAGCAAGTAACAATAATTAAACTTAAATTTATGTAAATATTTAATCTCAACCAAACATTTTATTATTGCCATCTGTCCACCTGAAACTATTCCAATGACTCAATTTTTTCTCACAATCATGCATAAAAGAAATAAAATACTTTTTTTTTTTTATATAAAAATGTCTAAAATTTTGAATAAATATAGAGGGACGTACAGACCACAATCCACAATCCTAAAAATTAACGATTTACAGCCGCATCGGTTATTCTAATTTATTATTATTATTATTATTATTATTATAACAAACTTTTTAGAAGACATGATAAACGAATGATGTATTACAATGCATGATTTCAAAATGATACTCTCAAATTTTTTGACTTAAAAGAATTTTAAATTTTTACAATATATATGTTCAATTCTTTCTAAGTTTCTAAACCCAAAAAAAGCGGGAGAGAAATAAATACAACAACAATATCAAGCATTTATCTCACTATATAGGGTCAGCTACATGAATTTTTTTTCTCAATTGTGTCATGTTAAGAGTTAAATTCTCATTTTAATCTAATAAAGAAATGTCATTTATAATATTTTCTAAAAGTCTTTTTAGGTCTACCTCTACCTTTCTTGACATAAGTTAAATCTAATACATCTACTCTCCAAACCAGGTCATCAGAAGACCGTCATTTAATATAACCAAACCATCTAAGATGACTCTCTCTAATCTAATCTGCCATTGGAGATACTCCAACCTTTTCATATATATGCTCATTTCATAGCCTGTCTCTAAGAGTAAAGCTACTCATCTTGAGCATTCTCATCTCTACAACAATTAACTTAATATTATGCTTCTCTTTTAATGACCAACATTTTGTACCATAAAGCATTGCAGGTCTAACCACCATGTTATAAGTATTTTTCCTTAAGTTTGTGGTACTTTTCTATAACACAACATTCCTGATGTATTCCTCTACTTCAACCATCCAACTTGAATTCTACTAATAATATCTCCATCTATTTCACCATCCCTCTGAACAATAGACCCAAGATATCTAAAATGTTTACTCTTATTAATAACTTGATCGCTCAAAGTCACAAACCCCCGCTAGATCTATTTCTACTACAGTTACACTCCATGTATTCGATTTTTTATCTACTCAAACGAAAACCTTTAGACTCTAAGGTTGACCTTCATAATTCAAGTTTAGCTTCAACTCCCTTTTTAGTCTTACCAACAAAAAGAATATTGTCAACAAAAAGCATATACCCGGGAACATCCTCTTGCAAATCTCTAGAAACAACATTCATGACTAAAGCAAAAAAAAAAAAGATATGGGCTTAAGGCTAATCCTTTAAGTAATCCAACTGAAGTAGGAAAATACTTAGTCATAACAACTGCAACATACATATCCCTAATGACTTAAATATAAGCATTATTAACTCCTTTCTTTTTTAGAACTCTCCATAGCACTTCTCTTGGAACTTTATCATATGCTTTCTCTAAATCAATAAATATCATATGAAGATCATCATTATTCTCTCTATACTTCTCTATCAAACCTCTCAATAAAGGTATAACTTCTTTAGTAGACCTGCCCGGCATGAATCCAATTTGATTTTGAGAAACATTAGTATAACATTGTAACCTATGCTCCATAACTCTCTACCATAGTTTTAAATTATGATACATCAACTTAATTCCTCTATAATTTGCACAATCTTGTGCATCATCTTTAATCTTAAAGATAGGAATCAATACACTCATTCTCCACATATCTCAAAAAAAATATTAAACAGTTTAGTAAGCCAAGAAATTCCTTCATCTCCTAAGCATTTTCACACCTCTATTGGAATATCACCAGGTCTAATAGTTTTCCCACACTTCATATGAACTTAAAAAAGAGGGAGAGGAAGAACTAAAAATTAACTTTGGGTTCAAATGAACACAAATTTTGGTGTAATTATAATTAAAATGACAATCTCGTCAAGAAATTTTCAATATAATCAAGAACATTGAAACCTTAGTTCAAATGACCCTTACTAAAGCTAAACAATTTTAAAATAAAAAAAGAGATAAAAAAATCTCTAAATGCAACAAATTCATAATCTAAATGATATTTCATGACGATCATTCCAACAACACCAATAACATTTGACTCCTAATATATTATCCTAAATGAGTCATCACTGCTTAAAAGAACCTAAATGGACCCCACCTCTTTTCCTTCCCATTTCTTCCACATAATCTAAAACGAGGTCTTTATATCGTCATCACTTATCATTGGCATTCTCTTGGTATTATTTGATATCCAAAGCTAAACTAGATATGCAATGTTAAAACTCTTCTTGACTTCATCCCCACAACCAATAGCATTGAGTGGTTCACTCTCAAAGTAGAACATCCACCAT
Source organism: Dendrobium catenatum (assembly GCF_001605985.2). NCBI lineage: Eukaryota > Viridiplantae > Streptophyta > Magnoliopsida > Asparagales > Orchidaceae > Dendrobium > Dendrobium catenatum. Next base: position 397,145 of record NW_021318569.1, on the reverse strand, counting down.
CATTGTCTAGCATTCAATGTGTGTCATTCAACATTCTTTATCATTGTCGTCGAACATTCGATGGTTATTTCACCAAATGCAAGATGCCACCTAATACCCATTGCCTACTAGCATCATTTGCCACATGATTCATCAAACTATATCCCTTCTTTCCATAAAAAATGCAACTTTGCCTCATTATCGACATGAGATAGTGGACCTTCTTCTCTGCACAGATCTTTACATAGTGATAAATGTTGCAATCTGGGAGCTCAACCTTATATTTTGATAATTACAAATATTATTGGATGCTTCATTTACTTATTCTAGTATCACGCTTTAGATATTTATTTTTATATGGTACTAAACTTTCAAGTATAATATACACCAAGAAAAGATTGAAGAATAGGCTCAAGATAATGTAGCATCAGGGTAAAAGTAAATCTATATATTATAGAGAATTTATTGTTCATTTTTCTTGAGTCCATTTCTATATTAGGTATATATTGGCTTAGCAACTGTGCATACATACACAAGAGGTTTAAAATTGAATGTTTTAATTTTTTTGTTTATTGTGCTGTATGATTTGTTCTAACATAAATTAATTAAAATATTTAATTAAGTGAGATTAATTAAAATTGGAATATAATAAATATGTTATACAATTTACACATTGTACTAAACGATCAGGTATATTAAGAACTTTAAAAAAATATTCTTTAACATTGTGGAAAGGGAACCTCCTTATAATACAAGGCTTTACTAGTAGAGATTATTTTAAGGGCTATATGATTTTTCATTTTGTATGTTCTTAAATTAGAAAAAAAAATAGTATCTCCTCTCTTCATCAACACGAATTAACTTGCGCATAATAATATTGAAATTTGTAGAAATAATTAACAAAATATTTCAAATATTTTTCTCTCTTTGCATACATACCTAACTTTTGATACAAATTCTAGTACTTGCATTTAAGACTATTGGTATTAAATTCTTGCATTTGAATTTAATCTTTAAATAAACGCATATTTAAATATTTTATTTAAATTTATATTTAAATTGGTTGAAAAGAAAAAAAAAAGGAATAGAGTATTGAAGTGATGAACAAAAATAAAATATCAAATTTTCATTAGTTTTATAATTTACGTTGTATTTGAATTATATATACAAAAAACATTACTAATAACTCATTTTCCACCATGAGAATTTGAACTAATCAAATGAAGAGAGATAGGAAGAACAAGCTTCCTTGTTCATTAAAAGAAATTACAGTAGCAAAAGACCTAACCTCGATAATTAAAGAAAAACAAAATATTTATAAAACTGACCTATGGAATAAAGCTAATGTGGGGTCAAAATAATAATAATAATAAATGTTCACGTTTTTTTTTTTCCTTTTTTGAAAATATATTTAACAACTTAAAAAATTATTGAGATGGCAGTTAATGAGAAGAATTTCAACTATTGGAAATTTTAATAATTGGTGTTAGTTGCCAATTTGGAAATGAATGAGTCAATGAATGAATGGAGATCAAGAAAAAGTCAAACAGATCAACTTCCTACCAATTTTAACTTTATAGATTCTTATATTCACAACCCTTTTCACACAACCAAGCAAGCTCTTTTAGAATAAGAAGCTTTTATACTTGCATGCTCTCTCTCGAGAAATTATTATGCGTGGAACGCCACCTTTTTTGCAGTGTACCGCGGCTTTGTACTGTTATGTACCGGGTAATGTGGTGCATCCTGATTCGCCTCTGAACGGTCCAATGATCGAACATAATAATTTCTTCTCTCTCTCTATTAATGCCATCAATCATATTGATTATTAAGTCCGATTATATTTTTTAAACAAATAAATAAGCCAAATCTGAATATGAGAGCGATACTATCAAGAAATTTTTTATATATTTGACTCAATAGTTGATGAGTTGAACACAAATAAAATTTAATTTATTTGTCGCAACTCATTTACACCTCTAGATCTGGCATCTTGAAGGATCACTTACTTCCCTTGCTAATTTCTAGCTCTCATATTTCAAAGACAAACTAACCTAATTTTATCTCTATGTATCTTAGAATAAACAATTATTCTCCTCAAGGTCATGCATATTTATTGCATGAGCATAATGTAGTTGAAGTGATGTCTATAAGAAGATCATTGAAGCACTAAGGCTTCGTTTGGGACGGCTTTTTTATTGCTTTCTGAAACGGAGTTTTAGTACAAAAATAAAAAAAAAATTGTACTAAAACTCCATTTTAGAAAGCAATAAAAAAGCCGTCCCAAACGAAGCCTAAGTCGGCTTTAATAGTCATAGCACTGTCGTATTAGGCTAGTGTAAATTGCACATGGAAGGGCTTATGGCTTCCAATGGTCACCAAGTAGATAAAGCAAGCGAACTTGAGGATGTAACAAGGCTAGCTAGTGTCCATTTGCATAACATTGAAGAGTCTTGAGCTTTATTTTTTGCACATATATTTATTATACATTGTGCATGAGGGAATTCCCAAGTCTTCATTTTAGGTTTTTTTTTTTTTTATTAATGTGGGGCCATGATGTCTTGAGAATCATGTATTATTTTATGCATCATATAAATATAAAGTATATGGGATAGAGAGACTCCATAATAAAAAACTAGTAGACTTTGTTGCCCATATTCAATTTTCCACCAAGGGATGGTGGCAAGGTAGATGGAGGCCATTTATGATAGGAATGAATGTTACAAAGCCTCCATGTGATCTATAAAAGTTGTTAAGAAATTTTTTGTGGAGAAAAAAAAAATTAGTTAGTTGTGAAGACCATTTCTTTCGCATAATATGGCCGGTTTTCATTATATAGAAACTTCCACGTGGCACGTTCATTTTTTTTAATATAATAAATTACCTTAAGATTTTGTGGATCCATATCAATATTAGAAGCTTGATGAACATATTAATCCTTGACATTATGGCCAAAAGGATGAAATTGAGCTCATTGTTCGGGTTTTGTGAAGAATAGTGCCTTCCTTAAAAAAAATCATCAATCAATTAAACCCATGTATTTAGATAAGTCGATTTCATGGTGATCAAAGCTTAATCAATATACAATTGCACTTTTGGAAGACTTCTTTTGAGCTCTTCCAAGATAGTATCTACCAAACTTCTATCACCATCATACTACTTTGGGGCAACATGATACAATCTTCAAAGGGCCATTTAAATTATATGAAGAATTCTTCTATAGAGAAGAAGATAGAGAAACTTTTATGAGCGAAGTATCTGTAAATGATAAAAAAAAAATATCCATGAGGAGATTTTACATCTGCCCTATTTGTGATAGTAATTTCAAAATCAAATTTGTATTAACTTCAAGAAAGTAAATGATTCATGTCCAAAAATGATTACTATTCATCTTTTAATATTGATGCCATGGTTCATTTGATATTTATTCTAAGGAATACTGATTTAATCAAGTTTAATAATGTTCAAAAATTTCTTATGCCACTTATCATCTTCATGTCATGACATTTTACCTTGGGAAAAGATTAATATGTCTTCCTCTAATGGCCTCCATGACATTAGCACAACACTTCATTGTATATTCGAAGTTATATGATCTCTACGGCCTCCATGGCAGAATTGATGCAACCATCTTCCATAGCCTCCATAACCTTCCTATGTCACTTCCTCATTTATCTTCAAGTTGTGACATATTAATATCTAGGAGAGGGATTATTATTGTTACCTTCACTCACCCTATGAATTTTCAGTGCTGCTTTGCATGCTACGTTTAGGCCTTACAGGTCCGTTTAGGACAGGGTCACTACTGCTTTCCTTTATAAAAAGTTACTAAATGGTCATTTGGGGCATTGCAGTAGAACTGAGTTAGGAAAAATTCATGGCACATGGCTAGTTCTCATAACCTTTCACTATCTCTCGCGTTCCACTGGTTTCCGCGATTTCGAAGGGCAAAACTGATGTAAATGCATCACTTGCAAATGTTTGCGACCTTCATCACATCGGCACCTTCCGCACCGCTTCTGACTACAATTACCAAACCCTAAAGACCAACGTCAACCTCCTTAAGCTCATCCATCTCGAACTCACGTTCTCGGATATTCGTGGCAGTCTCCCGACCTTTGGCTCTCTGGCTTGTACCTACGTCTAGAAGTTCAACTTCTACGAGTTTGACACTGCTCATGACATCTACACCTCTAACCTGTTCCCATTCTTTTGGCCCGACCCCAAAGTTTGATCAATCTGTCAATTCCCAATCCTGATCTCTTCCACTCAATGGAACGAGCCCCGACTACCTAGTCGATCGATTCCGATCTGACGCCCATCCTGACCCGGCTCCCAGCTCAAGACCGACCCGGCGACCAAATCCCATCAGCCTTGTCGAGTATCTCTCGTCCTCAAAAATCTTCCCGATCACGAACAAATCCTTCTGCCTCTTCCTCCCTCACATGTGTCCGAAATCCACGGACGTCTGCCCCTTGCCTATCTTTTTTGTTTGCCCCTCAACAACACCTCTCAACCAAATCTGTCTATTGTTTGGATCAATCCTATACACACGTCCAACCCCCTATTTGGAGACCCACCTGCTTCCTACTCTCCACAAGCGCAGCTCCCTCTGCTCTCCAACAATTATTGATTTCAAACTATTTTAATTGTGTATTTCTTCACACTAAAATTGTAATTTAGAGAAAATTAATAATTTATTTCAAGCTTCAAAATTACTTACTTATTTTATATTTTAATTAAATCTTAAAAATTTATCAAAGTTATATTATTATTATTATTACAAAAAATATATTTTTTTATAAGTAATTTCGGATATTATAATTTTTTCAAGATAATTTTAAAGTATGATATTATATTATCAAAAAAATTAAGAGTACTTTGATATTTAAAAGACATAAAATATTTCAAAAAAGTGGATATAGTTGTAATTTAGAAATATTAGTTTGTTATTATATACATTTAAAAAAATTGAAATTTACAAAAACACAAAAAAAAAATTCAGCTCAATATATATAAGTTTATGATGATAATTTGTTTGCATACAGCTGCAGTACATCAGCTCGACAGTTATAATTTCCAAACAAATTATAATGATATATGTACAACAACTAAAAAAACAACTTTTTGTACAATAATTTAACAATCTGCTTTACTGACAGCTACAACCACCCCAAACACGTCCTACATCTTTCAATGGATGATAATTTTGATACCCAATTTCATTGCTTCACAAACATGGATGATTCTAATAATCTCCATCTTAATTAGGCTTTATATTAGCACCTTCTCTGTATTTAGGTAAAAGCTCAAACTATTTTATTTTAATAATAAACTTAATCAATATATAATTAATATTTTTATGCATTCTATCTTGATTTATTGGTTTGAAACTTAGGCTATCAATTAATAAATATTAGATTTAAAATTTATATTACATTTAATTCGCTTTAAAGTTAAGAAAAAAGTTTTTAAATTTATTACTAATAAAAAATAGATGATGTTTAGCCCTTTGCGTCCGCAGCACGTGACAGACGCTCGCATCAGGAAACAGAAACTTAAACCCGAAAGATGCCCTCACGAAACCCCGTTTACACTAAACCCCTTCATAAAGATTCCTTTTCAAACCCCATTCACACTCATTAAAAAACCACCGCCAAAATCCCGAATCGCTACCGTCCATTTATACGATGACGTCACCGCCGACCCCGGGATCGGGTCGGTGCTGAACTGGCCAACTCCCACGCCACGCTGGACATCCTACGTGGCATTCGGATTGATCTCGCTGACCCTTTCCTTGCCTATCCCGGGCCCACCATTCTTTCCCCGCACTTTCCACCCTTACCCCTCAATTCTTATAAAATCTTTCCCTTTTCCCTCATAGAATCTCTCCCATTCCTGAAGAAACCATCAAACTATTGAAGAGAGCTTGAAGTGGAAGAAGATCAAGAAGGGTCAATATGGGAAACTGTCTTCGCCACCGGCAGCCGGTGACTATGGTCGACGGCGACGATGAAGAAGAGCACTGGATTAAAACAGAGAAAGCCGAAGAACTAACCACAAGCAGGCCGAAGGAGACTTCTGCACCGTCCACAGAGGTGAGGATCAGAATCAGTAAGAAGCAACTTGAGGAGTTTTTGAGACAGGCAGAGATTAAAGGCTTACCAACTCGAGATGTGATGATAGAGCTTATCAATATGAGCATGGCGGAGTCTAATGAGATCATTCATGATCAGTATCATTGGAAACCTGCGCTCAGAAGCATTGCAGAAGAGCCTGACGATTAGAATGAAACTATATAAGCTCTCTTCTATCCCTTTTTCGATCTCTTATACTCTTTTGGTTAGATTGTCTGTAAATTATTAGATTTGTTAGATTATGATATGTGGTTATAAGTAGGTTGTGAATGGAAGAGGAGAAGAAGGGATAGATGGGTTTTTTTTTTTAATTTAGGTCTGGTTTGTTTGAGTTTCTGATTTTGTAAAATATTAGAGCTATTTTGATGAATATTCTTTATATTTTTTTCATTATTTTGTGCATTTGTGTCATGTGAATGCATGCTGGCCGTTGATTTAGCTGAGCTCAATTGCAGATCGATCTATGTATCATGTTTAGGATAGATAATTAATATAAAAAAAATTTATATCAGAAACTGCTCGTACAAAAACTGAAAATTTTATATTAAAATGATTGGTTATTTCTGTAAGAAAATATAATTCAGTGATACCATACTGCTTGAAATTATTAGTTCTTTTTTTCTTAATTTTTTAATAAAATATTTTATTATTTTCAGAGGTTCATAGTTCTTATTTTTCTGTAAATTTTTAAGTGCATGGTATAATATTTTTGCAGGAAATTGCAACTACATAGCGGTGGAATTTTTTATGGGCGCCCTAACCATCGTAATCGAAGAAAGCTGACTTTAACTTTAATGATAATTTAAAATTTAATGAGTTATCATATATTCATTATTATTATTTGAATAGCATGTGCATGTGGATGAACCATACAAATTTGTAAGCTAATTGTATTAGTTTTCTACAAAGATATCATGGCGGCCATTAGAGAAGGTGAAGCTTCAAGTAATTTACCAGTAAGAAACATGGTTCAGTTCGGAAGCTACTCGGAAAGGAGATTTGTATATCGGTTTCAAAAAAGGACAAAACAAAAAGGTGTGACGCACACAACTCATTTTGGTCTATTGGTTGGGAGCTTAGGCTACCAACTAAGTAGTCTTGGGTTCGAATCTTATGTATGCGATGTGTGGGTGAGTCTACCTTAATTGGCCAAAATGTCTCAAAAAAAGGGGTGAAGCAGAGCAAATATTAATTTAGTATAAATTTGAAAAAAGTTGTAATGATTTTACAAAAGGCATGTTTGGAACTAGAAATTATTATGTGTGGAGAACAGACGCATAACTTCATTCGGAGAACAATCAGAATACACCACGTCAGCAGTACGAGCAAGGGGTGACGTGACATATTTTGGTTGGTCTCCGAACGGCGCTCGCCATCCGTACAGAATAATTAATCGTTTGGAACAGCTATGATATTAATTTTATAAGGCTGGCCATGAAGTGTTTGTGAGGAAATCAACTTAACTATTATTGTTGCAAAATATAATTTTCTACTATAAGAAGCTTTTAAAAAGCAATGAAAAATTAATAAGATCATAACAGTCAAAAGAAATTGAGATTACTATCTGAAAAGCTAAATACTGTTTTAAAGCAGTGAGAAAACTTTGCTCTCTCAAAACTTTGATAAATATGAGGAAATAGTGTTTTTTTTTTTTTTTGAAAATAAATAGTGACCCGGTGTTTGAAAGAGTTATTTGATTGTTTAATAAGATAGAGACACTTTCTTCTTATTTATGCCTAGATTTGTTAGCTAGGACAGTTTAAAATTTTGGATTTAATTTTACATCAAATATTTAAAAATGTATTGATTAAAAGATTAACAGATGGCTCTCATACATACTTGAGTTCTTACTTTGAAAATGAATCTGATTATTTATATATCAAATTTATCTTTGGGATGATGCGTTATATATAGTAGGGCTGTCAAAATCGGATCACGGGTCGGGTTCGGGTCCAACCCGAAACTAACCCGACACTGTTTGATCCGACCCGAACCCGACCCGCTTTTGCAAGCGGGTCGGTTTTCCGGACCCGAACCCGACCCGCTTCGGATTCGGTTCATTTATTGCCCGTAATTATATTTTACTTATAAAGGAGTTGTCTTTATGTTAGATATGAGGAATTAGCTAAGCTATAAAAACTCAATTAAAATCATAATGAAATATGCAATGATGTCAACAGGATGTAGCCATGCATCAATTATGTGATCCCATCTAAGAGTTTTAGTATATTTTTGCATGTTGGTCTTCTTTAATTTATATCTTTTATTCTTTTCGATAGGAGCGATTGAATTTAGTTTGATCACATATTTTCTAATATGTAGGCCCATATTGATATATTCGATCCCTAACAAATAGTTTAGATTGATACTAAGTAATTCATATAGTTTATGTATGAGTGAGTGGCAGCCATGTGAGGAGAACGATTATTCAATAGTAGAAAGATCACAATGAAAATTTATTTATAAATATATGAGACTACTAAGATTAATCATGATCAAATAATTTGAACCGTTGTGAATGTCATGAGCTATTTTTATGTGAAAAAATAATTCACAAATTAAAAAAGAAATTAAAGAAAATGCTCCCCAAAAAATATCATTATTAATAATTAAATAATATACTAATTTTAAAATGCTAACAAATTCAAATGAATCACAAATTAAGATTTTGACTGTTTCATGATAAGAAAAGTAGTTGATATAAAATAATGTCGGTTTGGAAAATATTATTTTCAATGCCATTTCAAAATTTTATCTTTAAAAAATTATTTTAAAATAATAATTTTAAGCAAAGAAAAAAAACTTTAAAAGCAAAAACATAATAGCTTAAGTTGCCCCAACTAATGCCTAAGTAAATCAATATTCAACACAAACTCCGCGTTTTAAGCTTCCAAAATATACTAAATCAAGAATCAGATACTAATAATCTTAGTTTAATTAAGAACTAATTAAAAAAGGATCAAACAATCTTTATTCAATGACGTGTCACATGCGTATAAGGAAAAAAACAAGAGGGGTAATCTAAATCCACAAGTTATAACACGGCACGTCGGCACCCAATAACAAACCTTAATTAACAAGGAAATCTTATATATTAACAAAAATACCAGCTGACCACGATTTTTTTTTAAGAAGGAACATGACGTTAATTTAAATTAGAAATAAGAGAAAAATATTTTAAAATTTTAAAAAGAGATAAATTAGTCTAATCATTTAACACATTCTAAAGAATGCACCAAATAATTAGAATGCATCAAATGATTTGATGCATTCAGAACTAGCCAATTCATTTAGTGCATTCTTTAGAATCTGTCAAATGATTTGACTAGTTTATTAGAATGCATCAAATTCTTTGACGCATTCATCCTAGTTAGCTGAATTAAAGTCTGAAAATACTGTAGCAATGCGCCAAATAATTTGCTGCATTCAACGGAACATGCCAAACATAATGATGTATTACATTGAATGCAACAAACTGTTAGCGTATTTAGAAGTAAATTGTTTGGCGTATTTAGAATAAGCAAAACAGTTTGGTGCATTCAATGCAGTTTCTTTTTAAATTTTTTTAATATTTTGCTTCTATTCCTAATTTAAATTATACATCATGCTCCAATTTATAATATTCCGGCTAACCACTATAAAGTTTATTAATAGCAGTTATTAACCCTAACATGCTTAATTCATATTGCAGACCCAAATTAATACTTTAATTAAACTAATTTTGTTAAATCCGATTGGCATTTAATTAATTATATTTTGTTATGAGCTGTCGACAAGCGCATGTTACGAATTAAATTGTTGGAAGTTAGATATTTGGGTGCTGGTTAATTAATTCAATGAATTAGTTTGCTGACATAGGCGGTGGAGGCCAGCTATGTGTATTTGCGTGGAGTATAATTAGTACAACAATCTCACATGCATAAACAAGAAATTATGAGTTGAAAGGTTGAAGAGAAATATTCTATGTTTTTTGTAGATTAATTAGGTCAAAATGAGTGATTTGATTAATGAATACTATAAATTGAGCTTAACCATCATATTATATCTTTGTTCATGCATTAATTATGTTTGTAACTAATACCAAGAGAAGTTTCCGAATTGATTAATATATACAATTTTGTTGTGAGTTTGATATTAATATATTTTGCATGCAAGGATGACTGATATTAGTTTAAATATATTCCAAGTTTATATTGTTATTGTATGATATAAAATTTATGGTTTTAGAAAGAGAATTTTATGTCCTAATTTTGCACGATGAATCAACACATACATAAATAAAAAGAAAGAGTACATGAGATGAGTTTTTATATAGAAAATCCAAGAGAAGAAAAAATCATACGAGTTGACCCAATTGAAATAATATATTATATAATTTAAGGTATAAAAAAATACTCTTCTCTATAATTGGAGAAGACCGGACTACAAAATTGGGAGCACTTATTTGATCTCTTGTAGTTATGAGTGTCAATATTTGACATGACATGAAACCCAATACGGACCCGACTTGAAATATTCTATATACGGGTCAACCTATTTTCCATACGGGTTGGATTTGTGTTCGAGTTTCCAACTGTTTACAAGACGTGTCAGGTTCGAGTTTATCCAAAAATATTGACCCCCCCCCCCCCCCCCCCCCCCCCCCCCCCCCCCCCCCCTCACACACATATTGGTGTCAATATTTGCCCACACGTCGATCAGTGGCTTCACAACAGTCAAGGCGGCTTATCTTGACTGGAGCCTAACCATTATCAAATTAGTCATGATGTCCACCGTTACGTAGAATACCCTGACTGATGACTACATCCTAAAAGTTGCCATTGAAAAACCTGCAAGGAAAATTGATTTTGGTGCCAATCTTGTAGACCCTCCAAGGGCCATCGATCCCAGACTCATCTACGACCTTGCCATTAATGACTACCTTGACTTCCTTTGCACATTAAACCCTAATCTTGCCCTAACCCGACTACTTGTTCCCACTCGAGCACAACACACTTGTGTTCGTGTCTGGACTCAATGCATATCATCTACAGTGGTAGTTTTGCATGTCAGGTTTGATCCAAGTTGAAATTTCTGGCCTGTTTGGAAAACCGGGTCAGGTTAGGGTTAACCTGTTTAATTAGACCCGGATCAATTCGAGTTGGACCCAAATCCAACCCGTTTTGACACCCTACATGTAGTTGTAATAAAATTTATAGAAAAAATAGTGTATGGATGATGATATCAGCCAAACAATGATAATCAGACAATTGTGGCCGGACAGCAACGGTCAAACAATAGTAGTCAAGTGATGATAATTGGGTGACCATGGCGCAGCACAACAACAATTGAATGATGGTGGTTAGATGATAGATAATGAACTATAACAATCAAGTGGTAGTGGTTAGCGATGACATTTAGATGATGATGGTGACTAGCAATGCTCTTAAAATGTATGGTAGAGCTCAACAATTCTTCAGATATGCAAGATCCTTACAATCTATAATCCGAGTCTTCATGTGTGAAAAAGTGATCTATTTATAGTATTTTGATATTAACATTTTGGTAAATTCAGTCAATATTTTATGACCCTTCATTGGACTATCCATATTAAATCACTTGATCATAAAACTATTTATTTAGATGTTTAGTACATGAATAACTTCATAATTGAATGATGTTGGGCTCATTGGGTTTATCTCTTAGAAATTCTTGCTTTGAGTGTAGCATTTAAGATTTAGAGATTATTTGAACATTCAATTAATGTTTTAAATTTTTTTAGTTATAGGTGCTTGATTTGGACACATTTGCACTTTGATCGAACGTCATTTGGCTTTGTTGGATTGACCTTCTCAAGATATTAAGTTCGACTATAAGTTTGTTTAAATTATAGACTGAATTCAATTCTTAAAGTTTAGAATTTAAAATAATGCATCGAGATTCATACTAATCAAGCAGATTTTTATATGATGTGTCATTTATCCATCTATTTTCAAACATTAAAATTTGTATTGTTTAAAAATATAAATTGAAACTTCGGCATAATTTGTGGCCAAAATTTATATAATATAAGAAGGCCAATGTATATCTTCCCATGGGACATTGAACCAAATAACATCTCTTCAAACATAATTATAGTTTTTCTTGAAATTAGTTGCAATTAGATAACTCATATTGAATTTAGTGAGGAAGACATATTTTGGCTTCGTTTGGGACGGCTTTCTTACTGATTATTAAAATGATTTTTTAGTATAGAATATTTTGTTCTAGAACGCTACTTTAAGAAGTAGTAAGAAAGTCGTCATGATCAAAAACTGCTTTTGCTTTTTAATTTAGGAGATTGATCAATTATAAATTCTTACTGTTATTTGAAGATGGTTCAAATTGCTTTCAATAGACGGTGATTAACATTTATTTGTGCTTCTAATCGATGTAAACCCTAATCTACTCTGGATTCTCCTCCTGTGGGTAGTTGCTTGTTCGTCTTTCTCCCTAAGTTGTGTGCTGATATTGCCGCCTTGTTCTGACTCTCGTTTGTTTTATTTTGGGCTTCCTTTTCCCTTTTCTTAATTTGATTGTAATAGTTATGATCCGTTGGCTCTTAGGTTTTCCTTCAAAGCTGATGGATCTTTTAAAGACTTGTAACCTCTTATTTTATTAAACACGTAGGCTCCTATATGAGTATAAAAAAAAACTACTCCCATAATACAATAATATTGTGCTTCGAAAGAGAAAATTTGAAAACACTTCTTGACTTAGACCAGGTCATTTGTGGTCTAAAGACTTCATCAAAGGCTGACGCACAGATAATTAAGATAAGAACGCAGGATTAATTAGACTATTACTCGGCCCTCAGTAAAATGTCAATAACTTGAAAGGATTATTAATATGATTGTTAGCTGAAACAAGAAATTACTTATTAAATTTTGTCTTAACCAAATGCTGTGAGCCTGTGATTAATCTCGACGCGTGTCCTATTTGGGCGACTAAATGGTCCAGTAAAATACTGAGATCATTGGTGATCTAAAGTTGCAAATTTTGAATACTTTGATGTGATAGAGAAGCACAAATTAAGCGACTTATTCTATTTAGACATTTTGTAGCACATCACTCATGACGCACGCCTAAGCCTAAGTTTCTAATTAAAGAGTATTAAATCATAACTTTAATTAATGGGATTTTTTTTTTGAACGGGGTATCTAACTACTGCCATCCTCAAAGTAGGTGCATGGCGGCATAACTAATCTCTCGATGGGCCTACTAGCAACCAACGCCGGCCATAGGTGCATGGCCACAGTTATTTTATCCCCATTTAAGGAGTTGCGTCGCATGAGAGAGGAATTGAATATAGGTTGGGGGTTTCCAACCACGCTCGCCTGCCAACTCAGCTAAGCTCGGTGGGGTTTATTAATGAGATCTTAACGAACAATTATATGAAAATATTAATGGTCTGCTTTGGAATTTTTTTTTTTTATTTGATTTTCAGTCAGCTACTATTTTCTCTCAACTTTAAAAAAAAAATTATGAAAAGAATGAATTTTTGCAACTAATATGGTAGTGGTGAAGTGGACTCACCATTTGGACATTGAAAAGGATTCTCCAATTGTGCCAATTTGGGTTTCTTTCCCCCATCTTAGGCCACATCTTTTTTCTCCTAGGATTCTTTTTGGTTTGGGTTCTCTTTTCGGTCGCCCTCTCAAAACGGATATGGCCACGGCTTCTGGTTCGCGACCGTCGTTGGCTCGTATTTTGGTAGAGCTTGATGTTACGAAGAAACATGCGGAGAAAGTTTGGGTTGGATCTGTGGAATCGGGATATGCTCAAACGGTGATTTTTGATGAAATTCCTTTTTTTTGTTCTCATTGTTTTTCTTTAGGTCATTCTAAGGAATCTTGTTCTATTTTACATCCTAATCGGATTGTTCCAAAAACTGGAAATTCTCATTGCAATTTGCCGGGGGAATTGGAACAGGTAGCTGTTACTTGTCCTAATGTTGAAGTTTTGATTGAGTCGAATGTGAGGGAGACGGACACTACAGGAAAATCACTTATTACCGGCGGAATTTTCCGGCGGCTTTCCGGCGGTCAATTTTCCGGCGGCTTTCCGGGGGTTTTTGACGTCTTATTTCCAACAAAATTTTCCGGCGGCTTTCCGACTGCTTTCCGGCGGTTTTCCGACGGCTAATTTCCCCGCAAAATTTTCCCGCTGATTTTTCCGGCGCTTTCCGGCTGCTTTCCGACGGTTAATTTCCCCGCAAAATTTTGCGCCTTCTAATTTCCCGCAAAATTATCCGCGGAATTTTCCGGCGGCTTTCCGACGGATTACCGGCGGCTTTACTTAACTAATTTATTTTAATTATCAGTTAAAATGAAAATTTTAAATTAATAATGTTTAATTATAATATTCAGACTTTTTTAATATAAATAAAAAAATACTTAGTTTTAACTATTTTGCAGAAACAGCGCAGTGGTCAGGGAGCGGGGCAGCGGGTGAGGAGGTCCACGGTTCGAAACCCAGCGAAGGCAGCGCGGGAGCGGGCCCGTTGGCGCACTCGGGCTCGCCTGGCTCACGCGAGCCCGGTCCGACGCGACGCGGTCTGGTCCGGCGCGACCCAAGGCCTGGTGCGACCGCCCGCCGGATGAGCCATTTTTTCCTTCGTCTGTTGTTATTAATCAGTTGCCTGTGACTGAGGGTATTGAAATTAACAACCAGGTTGAAGTAACCAGTGAGGGTTTAATTTCTAATGGTGTTTTGGAAGATCCGGTGCCTCCTGTGGGTGCTGGGTGCGTTCTGCATGTCTCTCCTGTCTCTCATAATTTGGTTAATGTGCCTGTAAGTTTTTTGGAATCCGATACTATTTTGGGTTCGAAGTCTGAATTGGTTGTTGGGTCCCAAGGTGACTGGTTAAATGTTTCTGATGAGGAGAACTCGGTTTCTGATACTTGTTCTGATCCTGATTTTGAGTTTAGCATGGTTCCGGAAAAACCCTTGAAGGGTGTTCAGCGTGGTAAATTTTGGAAGCGAGGAGGTAAAAGAAGATAAACTGGTTTATTCTTGCGGTTTCTGCGTTTTTTTCGTTTGGTTGTTGCAGGGCAATGATGTGGCTGGGGCTCCCCTCCTCGTCGTTTCCTTGTGGCAACCGTAGATGTCTCTTCTGGATGGTCCTTGCGAATACTCGTGGAGGATGGTAGCTCTGGCCGATTACTGAGCCTTCGATTGGGTTACTTTTATCTCTTTGGTGGTTTAGTAGTTTGGAGCTCTTTTGATTGTTTTGTTATTTCTGTTATTTTCTTTGAGAGCTTATGTTGTGGGGTTATACTTGTATCTGTCCCTTTTGATTATTAATAGATGGTTGGTTTGTTTAAAAAAAAAAAAATGTATTTTTGCAACTAGGGTTGGTGATGCTTGGTTGCTTTAACTTTTAAGCGGTAGCTATTTGAAATTTTTTTTCAATATTTAAAATATTCATAGCAATTTTTTTAAAAAAAATTATTTTTTCACAGCAATTTCATAAACAAGTTTATAAGACGTTGTAATCATCTCAAACAAATCTTAGTTGAAAAACCTTTACATTTCTTTGAATCAAAATGGGGATAATGTTAATATTGTTATAGAAATTGAAAAAAATAAGAAGAAGAAGATTGTAGCAGACCTCAACGCTAGTCTTTATTTGAAAAGAAATAAACATAAAAAAATATATATATATTCTGGATATCTTCATCAAAGATTCAAAATGCGGCTCTGAACATTCAGAAAGCAAGCAAATAATTGCAATATTGACTGGAAATAATTCATAGATTATCCAAAATGTTGGACACTTGTGATTGAAAAAGCTATGTTGTTGTAAAATGATAATTGATCTATGGCTTCCATTCCCAAACTTAACTTTTTTATTTGAGAGTAGGTTTGACTCACTCATACATATATTAGGCCTATCATTAGACCACTTTTGATTTATTTGTTAGTATGTATGGAATCTGATTGTTTTGATCAATTGGGTTGTACTGTTGTCACGGACCTCAACTCAATTTATCGTGCTCAATGGGGGGAGTGTGGGGTCCTCTCCATGCTAAGGTTTGGATGCTTTGTGCTCGAGCGCCTTAGCACTGTATAGATCATTTGGAGAAAAACAGAACAGAGCTGCCACTCAAGATCTGACGCTACGACGTTGCCAGGTAGGCTGGAGATATAGCATTGAGCATCGCGGTGCTCCAAAATGGCATGTTGACCGTTATTATTTATAATTTTTCTTAAAGGTGGCATTCATTCATTGTATGTATTGCATCTTTTTATTTTTTCTTTTGTAAGAAATGTATATAATGTAAATGAGAAGAGAAGCAAGGAGAGAACAAATTTTTCCACGTAAATCCTAAGGTTCTTTACTTTCAATTGCATTTATATTTTTTCTTCTTTATTTCATTGCGTGGTTTACTTTCTCCCCCAACATCACTTTTTAACAAGATGTTAAAATATGATTCAACTTGCATGAAATGATTCATATAGTTTGTGGTTGGTTAGGTAAAGTTTATGAATATGTAGCTCTCATAATAATTTCATATGATTGAGTAGGCTCTTTGTAAAAGATACTTACTCATAAATTGTCAGGATGGTCGATGGTGGATTGAAATGAATCTAACTATGAACATATCTTACTATCTGTGGTCATCTTTGATTTACACTTCTACTTGTCACATGGCATATGGTGCTTGCATGACTAATGTTTTATTTGAGATAGCTTTCTTTCTGTTTCTTAAAGCAACTTTTCAGTACAAAATTTAAAAATTTTATACTAAAAAATTGTTTTAAGAAACAGTAAAAAAACCTTCCCAAACAACATCTAAAATAGATTCAGTATTTTCAAGTAGGTGAGCTTCAAATATTTTTCACCAAATGATCAAAGCTAAGTAATCAGTTGCTTATATTTGTATCAAATGAAAAATAATCAACTAAAAAATGAAGACCTTCTAGATAGGACTATGTAGTTTCTTGCCTTCCCAGCTTGTTGATTAATTGGAGAATGTCTCATTGGAGACGACCCTAAACTAAACAATATTTCTCAAGTTTATATTTTTCATCTTTTATTTTGAAATGGAAAAAGGATAAGGTAGAATAATTCAGTAGGATCAGCTTCGTTATTTTTGTTGAGATTAGTGCAGCAATTGAATATTATATGTAGCAGTATTAATCTTAAAGTAAATCTAAGGATAATAAAGTCCAAACACAAATTCACTCAAGATATTCTAACGTAACTTTTTTTTTCCTAATGAAATTTGAAAGGAGAGGAATGATGAATGGCAAAGTATTTGAACTCAATTGATTGAATTTGGTTCCATTTTTTCTCGTAACATTTGTTGTTGTTGTAGATTGAATTAAGCAAAAAGAACATAATGATAACAAATTTGTAAGAGTTTTTTCTTCAAAAAAAAAAAGAATGCAAAGTTTAAGTGATACGTATAGAGTAAAATAAATATGGTATATTTGAAATACTTAAAAGTTGCATGATTGAGTATAAAATAAATGCAAGAGATCACTTTTTTTATATTTGATTTAAATTAAAATGAATTTAGTATAAAATCTTGCAAACGTCAACAATAGTAGCTGACTGTAGACGACGGATGTGGTCAGTGACAGGTAACAATGGTGGCTACAAACAACTGGTAGTAGTTGATGGTGGTGGCAACGGCTAGCCGCAAAAGTTGGTAGTTCAAGCATATACAATATTTAGACTTCGGCCAAATTGAGCAAATTTTGATATGTTGAAAATGAATTAGATGATGAATTTTAAATACATCAATAAATTATTATTATTATTCTCATTAAAAAAATTAATAAATTTGAAAACCTCTCCATTCTTTTTTCAATAAAATTTTGTGCGTTCAACTGAGAAAAAATAATGAATAAAAAAATACAACATAAATTAAGAAAAGGTAGTGTATTAAAAATATTTTTTAGATGTTTAACTTAGTACAATACAAATTTAAGGATTATTTTCTTATGATTGATTTTAAGTAAAATTAATTTAATATAAAATCTTGTGGTGGTAGTGGCGAGGAGGCCCAAGAGCGATAGGTTGCTAGCAACGGCCAGCAATGCCTATGATGTGTGGCCGACATTGGTGGGGATCAACTAAGGCCATCGAGGGTGCTCGGTAGTTTAGGGGGGCCAGCGGTGGCATGGCAAGCGATTGCAGTTGGTAGTTCGCAACAGTGGTTGGCAATGGTCGATGGCAGGTAGTCGTCATTGGCTGATACTGATCGACGGTGGCCGCGGCGGTGGCAAGCGACGCAGTGCCGGTTAGTGGGTGTGCGGCCAATAAAGGCGACGGAGCGGTGACCACTGGCTGGTTGCAGTGATGGGCATAAGCAAGCAACAATGGCATTGAATAATAGGCCTTTACACAAACAATATATTTGAAGTTCACCCAAATCATGTGAATTTAAAATATATTGAAAATAAGCTAGACGGAGAATTTCATATATATTGAAATTTTAATTTGGATTGACTTTTCTTCCAACTAAACATCAAAAATTTTAAGAGTCCTGCATTTCTTTTACTTCAAGCTTTTGGTGACTTACAAGCTTGATGAGTTCCAAGTTGCAGGGAGTTCAAGTTTTCACTAAAGAACAACTTGTTGAATATGACTTTGATTACCATAGCACTCAAATAAATATGAGTGTACATGAATTATCTCATTCTCGTATTCCTTCTGATAAGAAAAGAAGGAAATAAAGATAAAAGTTCTGTAAAAGCTAGTTCAATCTAAGGTGTTTGGTTTGATTTAAAGTGTTGGCTTTGTAAAATACATAGAACTTTAACTTGTATTTGGCATGTCAGCATTAATGCTTATAAATATCAGGTTAATGATTCATTTTAGAGGCTTTGATGCATGCGCTTTTGTAATTATACTTTTATTATGTAACTAACTTTGAGTTCTTGTACTTTTGAGGGAAAAAAAAAAAGAAGTTTGAGCATATTTTGGACTTCATTGTTATAGATGAACTTTAGAAGTACATGGTGGCTGACACTGGACCGGAGGGCGCTTGATGAATCCACATCGACGATCCGGTGACGGTCGTCGTCGGACACCACTCCAAAAACTTCTTGGAGAAAGAACCACCACCTAAGAACAAATCTTAGGATACAAGAATTCACAACAGAGTAAAACTCTAATTTTATTCATCTCCAAATCTCATCTCAATTAGAAGTAAATGCTACCTATTTATAGACAAATGTACCCCATAATAGGCTACACTCAAAAGAAGAGAGCACTAATCCTATGTAGCCATATAAGATACCAAATGAAATAAAACTAGCCTGAAGTTATCATGAATAAGCGGCTCAGCTCCGGCATCATACTACCGGGGTAGGAAGAACTGCAGGCTCGTAGGAAGATGTCCGGTTGGCCGCCATAAGGAGGTGGATTTGGTTGGCTAAACCGGTCTAAATATTCCCATGTCTTTGCACTCAGAACATCGTCAGGATCTTTGACCGAGAGTTCATAAGATGAGCTACCATGGATAAATTCCCACATAAGAATAGCATGCAAGGGCACGGGTGAAGTCGTCGTTTTGATTTCATGGTTGCTAGTCCTGTCATTATCAATCTTATGAGCTGCCTTTACTAGAATGTTGTTGATCTCCTCCGTTTGTAAGCATATCCCCAACATGCTATCTGCAGAACTGCTACCTGCCGAAGCCGCGTTTGAGTATGAAATGCTAATCTTAGAGTGGTCCACTGGAAGATCACGAAATGATAAGTCTAAGAACTCGATGTTTGACTTTGGGAGTGACTGAACAATAGATGGTGATTTCAGTTGTATGTTTAAGAGCATCAGTGGTTCTTTCTTCAATTGAGGAAACTTAACAGATTCATTTGATGCCCTCCATGGTGTGGAGTTGATGAGTTCAAAGGATAGAAAAGAATCGTCATTAATGTTATGTTGGCCTTCCCTCTTACTATCGTCATTAACATCATATGCAAGTTGCTCAAGCTCAAGAACTCCATCGAACATGTCGTCATCATACACGTTGTACACGGGCTCATAATTATAGAGGCACATACGACGATTTCGGCAATAGATCTTCAAATCTTTCAAAGCTGGACTCGATCGAGGGTGGGTTTGAAGAGATCTAATCATCTGAAATGCCCTCGTCATCGTCGTCGTCGTCGGTTCGTAAGGATCTTCATTCAATCCTTGACAATTGTCATTTGAGTCGAATAATTTCTTGTTGAAGATATTCTATTTCTGTGTCTTGAAGTGGTCGCTGATAACTCTAGCTAGGTGACATTTTGTCGAGGAAAGCAATGAACACCTAGACTGAATAGTAGGAGCAAAAAATAGCCTTCTAGATAAGGTAATCAGCGAGCAAGTAGATCACAATTCTTCCTCCTTCCAATTCATTATCCCGTGGTTCTTGTTGGCTGGCTGGCTCGCTCGTAGTGCAGCAAGAATCAGCAGCACCTGTCACCGACACCAAACAAGCACAACAAGTCTCGGCCAGCAAGATCAACAAGATCTTCAAAGCAAGTAATAGTTTCCAAGGGAGATGGGATGGACGTCCAGCATTGAGCGGGAGAAATAAAACATAATGAGAGATACCACCTGACGGAACGTCAGGATATAGATTTTCTTTCTTGATACAGATCAATGCATAATGCAAAAATTCACTCATACATATCCATCCTTCAATAGCTAAGCAGTGAAAGAAGCTTTACCTCTTCTTGATAGCCATGGATGTTTTGGCTTTTTTATTTCACCACTCATCTGGCCCTCTATATAAATGTTGGTTTCACCAGCAAATTCGAATTTTTAACATTGTATGAGATTTTCAGTTTCTGAAGGATAATTATGCAGGTTACAATGATATTCCAAATAGCTAGTTGTTTCTCTTATTCCATAGATTGTAAGCTAAGCACAACATAATAATAAAGTACTAACGCAGCAAAGTACTCCATCACCTGAGAAAGGTTTGGCCAAAGGATGAAAGCATAAAAGAGTAGAGGACAAAATATATAATTAAAGAAGAGGTGGTTGGCGTTCTCATCTTTAGAACTACAAAGAGGATATTGTGGATTAAAAAGTAAAAAAAATAGCGTAAAAGCATAAGCAATTTTAAAGCCTCTTTTTTTGGTGTTAAGCCCACCAAATGTAAAGTGGTCCAAAAGTATTGTGTTTATGTCAAACCTTGTTAATCAAGTGATCATCAGAAAGATTTGAGTAGATAACTTCGTTGAAATCCGTAAGATTAGAGAATGAAATTGTTACTTTCCTTAAAAAAAAATTCATATTATTATTAGTGCATATTAGAAAATCCACGATAGTAGAGTGAGATTTTTACGTCATAATTTTACGTTCGAAAGTTGTGGTCTAACACCAGTAGTCCAAAAGTGGTTCAACAATGACGGTTAGACAATGGATCAATGGTGGCAGTCAAAGCATAAGTCTGTCACTGGCAGTAAAAAAATAGTCTAATGTAGTTCTCGGGCGAAGCTCTAGATTTTTTTTTAATAAACTTTCTTGAATCTCAAGTCAATGGTCACTTCATTTAAAGAGTGCGACCTATTTATAAAATTTTAGAGTTGTATGCATATTAAATATAGTTAAAATCTGGAACACTCCTTTGAGCTACATATGTTGATTCCCTTATTTATGAATCATTATTTCAAAATTTAAGTGTCTTAGTGATATCAAAATTAAAGAATCTTAAGCTCATTGGATTTGTCTTATTGAGCAGCTCCATTTGACTATAAGCATACAAAATTTGTAGATAATTTTATTGTTGGATATTGATCTAAGATTTAGGTAGTTTCTCCTTTTGTAGCTTTTTTGTTGCTTTTTGTTGCCTGTAAATAGGCTATAGGTTGTAATAGGGGAAAAATTTAAATAAAGCTTAGTTTTATTTCCTCCAAATTATTGTGCATTCCCCCCCCCCCTCTCTCTCTCTCAAGCTAACATTTATCATTTAATTAATGTTAAAAAGTTTTCAATTATGAGTAGTGGAGTTTTCAAACTAACTTTAAGCAATGGGGTGTAGATATTCTCTAATGAAATTTTTGAGAACATTTTAGTGGTATGATTGCCATAATAAATAAATTTAGAACAAATATTGTAAACTTCCTCACTATGCTATTAGGAGTGAAAGTGGCATAATTCGGTATATAATTAATATCCAATAGACTAACTACTAAGCTCCATTCTGTCATCAAATGATAAAGATCTTTCATTCAAGTCATGAATTTTGTCAGGGTCATTAAAATTTATGTAAAGAAACTTTATGCTAATGATAAGCATACCAAGATAAATGAAAAGTAAGGGGCATAAATTAAATCCATGCATATAATTAAGAATAAAAGAGTATAATGCTTTTAAAGAATGAGATTGAACAGTATTGAGCATTAATTTACAATCTAGATAATCCAAAAAAAATTCAAATAATAATACAACTAATTAAAATTAGGTTGAAAAAATTAAAAAAAAAAACTAGCCAACATGTAACATATGTGACAAGTGTTGATGATCTATAGTAATGCTGAAGAAATTCTTTCAATATTAAGTTTTCATTTGTCAACCATATGATAGAAAGTATTCATAATCAAAAAAAAAAAAAGTCAGCTAGGTAACATACATGTCCTAAGCCATTAAAGAAACAAAAGTTCCTTTTTATTTAGCATTTATGTTAAGATAGTAGCATGTATTGGATGACTTCTCAATTAACATGATCAAATGAATTGTTAAAGCAAACTTAGCATGAAAGAGATTTTTTATTAGCATTATTGAAGTTTCTTCGGATCTCATTAGCAAACATGGTATTATTAAATATTTGTCTATAATTGATGAAAGCAAATTGGGATCAACCAGAATTTGGCAATAAAATTGTAAAAACTGTTGCATAATAATATAGATCTAAAGTTATTAATGTTGCTAATATGTGAGGTTTTGGGTTTGAGAGCAATAATAATAACAAACTTATTGAGTCTTCTAGTAGTGACAAACACTCAACAACGATACACAATAGTTACCAAAGGACCTACAATGACCAAGGTTGAAAAGAAGAATCTAACAATTTATATATCTAGATAAGTGCTATATATTGTTCTTAGTAGACTTAAGAACTACCAATATCCAAAATAGACGAGCAATGTATCATGTTTTCCAAAAGAAAGGAGGTCAAGATTTTTTAGAATGAATTAATTATTTGAAGACCAATGCTCTATATACCCCATCAAAATATCTAACATTCCTAGCATTTATTAGTGGGTTTCTATTTGAGTTAGTGCTATGATACAATGTTAGCATTTGGGTTTTTCATGGCATAAAGAAAACTTTAGGGGTGTCAATATTTGACACGACACGAAAATCCGACCCGGAAAATCCGGGTTGGACCCGACCCGATTTCAAAACGGGTCGGGTTCGGGTTCCAGAAATTGACGCGTTTAAAAAACGGGTCGGGTCCGGGTTGACCCGGTGGGTTGCCGGGTCAACCCGCCAACCCGTTTACCACACCTAATTATATTTAAATATATATATATATCTTCTGAGAGTAATTCTACAATTAAAATAAATTAACTTTAATTTTGAAAGTTCGTCTCAAAATTTGGACCTGGTTTCAAGCATACCTTATCCGGTTGACCTCAGCCATACCCGACCCGCCAAACGAAACCACAAACCACATATTCGATCCTACCGGTCAAGCAGGCCCGACAGCAAACCGTATCCGAATTTTGTTGACCATAGACTGTCATCTGCCACCGTTGATTCTTCCAGTTGTCATCTACATCTCTCCCTGTAAATATCTCCCTTGCCTCCAAAACCCTCCCTCCTCACGGTCCCGTGCCCTTCCTGGTGGCTAGGGTTTCTTCTCTCGCCGAACCCTTTCCTGCTCCTTCTCCTTATCTTACTAGGGTTAGATTTTGTATTCTCCGGAGGATTTTTCAGGCTTGCCTTTTGCTTGGTTTAGGGTTTTATCCTTCTCCTACGTTCCCAGGATGATGCAGCCACAGCCGATGAATCAGCAACACATGCAGAATTCGGCGATTCCTGTGCCGCAACAGCAGTGGGCGATGATGCAGCAGGCTCCTCATGCTCTTCACGCGCAGTATCCACAGGCCCAGCCTCCGACAATGTGGAATCAGCAGCCGTCGCAGATCCCTCCACCGGTGCAGGTGCCGGCGCCACAGCAGCATCAGCTCCCTCCGCAGCACATGTCGCATTACGCGCCACAGACCGGCGGGATGACTACAGGACAGATGCAGCAGCAGCAGCCGTCTCAGGGGTCTTCTGATGAGATTCGGACACTTTGGGTAGGGGATTTGCAGTATTGGATGGATGAGAACTATATCTACAATTGTTTTGCTCAGACCGGAGAGGTAGATAGCCTTTCTTCACCATGTTTTTTTTTTTTTTCAATATCATGAATTATTATTATTATTAGCTTTTGTTATTATGATTGCTGCTTTTTTGCTATCTGCTATGAATGCTTTTAATCGGCCGCTCTTTAGTTTTTGCATGGATGTTGTCAAATATCACTGCAAAGTAATATCGGCTGAACCTTATTTCCGCATTCTATAGGATTGGGACCATTTTGGTCGATACAATTCAAGACGCTTTATGGGGCTGCTTTCTTAATAACCAACAGTCTGCCTAGCAGCCTTGTTTGCTTTGTGTTACTGGTAAATTGGTCATTGGTGTTGCCAGGAAAAGGCTTATTTTCATTTGCGTCAGATTTGAACATTGTTTATGCTCACACATGTGCTGCTTCATTTTTTTTGTTTCTATGCTTTTACTTGAAGAGTTTCGAGGCATTTCAACTCTTCATTGGAGAGTGAACTTCTCATTCTCTTTAGCACGATTGGTTATTGTAGTGCTTAAGTTTTATTAAACCTCAATATCACAACTTATGGATAAAGATTGTCCATTCCTCTTACATATTGATGTCAGCCTTGTCCTTTTTTTCTGTTATTGTATCATATTTCTTTTGTAATTCTTGTTATATTGCAGTTTATAGAACACTCTTTTACCAAAAGATTTCTCTCAAAGATATTCTCTTGTCAGCGCATAAAATTATTGTGCTTGGGTGGTCTGCATGTGTTATGATACACTTTTTTTAGAGGTTCAACAAATCATTTTACTTAAAACATTCACCATGTTACTTGTTCTTGACATTTTTTGCTAACTCATTATAATTGACTCTTAACAGGACACAATGGAGAAAAAGAATTCATATCGCCGATCCCACGTTGTGGGATAAAGGCTTGGTGTTGTTATTGTTGTATTTTATGTTAGTAATAAATGAATGAAATTTGGTAATATTAATATTTTTATTTTGTTTGAGAAGAGTGATGAGTAATTCTGGAGTGCGCCTATTTTGCGTTATTCGTTGCATTCTATTCAAGCCATTAAGACTATGTGATTTATATTTAAGTATTATACAACAGATTCCTGTTATTGAATCCTTTGAGAACCTACTCATATTTTCTCTTCAAGTTTAGCTTTTTGGTATCGGGTTATGCAATCTAATGAATTCTTAGGATCACTTAATGCAACTGTAATTAGTTTTTTTCAATCTACTATAATATCCATTGTACCATCCTGTATTTATATTCTACTAAAAATATTCTTTGGCACTACTTCCAAGTTCCATCCATTTAAAAAAACATGGATATAACAGTACTAGAATGTTTATTGAGTTGTGATCAATGTTTAGGGGATATGCCACATTTTATTTCATCGTTACTTTTAATGCTGCAGCTTAATTTATACCTTCCACTAAAATACATTTCTCTATTGATACGCATGGAAAATGAATGCAAATATGACATTTAACCGCACATGCTTGTATTTATGAAAACATAGTTATTCATAATGGTTATTTAATATTGTGCGTCTTTTATTTGGTATATTGAATGGATATACTTGTTCGACCTATTTGTGGAGTGAAATTGCAGTCTTCGCTCTCTCACTTTGCTAGCAGTAATATTGAATAGCATAAAATTTTTGTGTGGGATCATTGAAGGGAAGTGATTCCAAACTGGATAAAAGTATTACTGATTATATCTTGATCATTTGCCTCTTTGTCTTTAAAGGCTTGAAATTTTTGAAACACTCTTTTCTAAAAGGTTATAATTGCATTTATATGGATACTTTGCTCTAACTTGTTATGTTGGGAAATAAAATCATTTTTACATTTGTGAATAATATTGAATAACACATTGTTATGCATGATATGAAGTCAATCCCACTGTTATTTGTTACAACTGCTTCATGAGTTGTATAAATCGAACCAAATTATGAGTTTGAATCTTTTCATTCCCAATTGTGGACTCTAAGGCTCTTTATGAAGCATCATCTATTTTTCATATGCTATTTTCTTTTGTTTCTGGCTGTCCTTTAAATTTTCTGTCAAAGTTGAATGACGATATTGACGATTGTCTCATATTTCTTTGGTATTGGTCTTATTTATCATTGAAGTGGAATATAGTCCATTTTTCAGTGCACTATTTTTGTTAACAAATTTCTTGCAATTTGTTTTTATGTCAGTCTCAGCATAACTTGTAATAAATGTTTCACAGGTTTTATCTGTGAAAATAATTCGTAATAAGCACACCCAACAATCAGAGGGTTATGGTTTTATTGAGTTTGCATCTCGTTCAATGGCACAACAAGTTCTTCAGACATATAATGGTCAGATGATGCCTAACACTGAGCAGCCCTTCAGATTAAATTGGGCCTCATTGGGGACAGGTGAGAGACGAGGGGACGATGGTTCTGATTATACGATATTTGTTGGTGACTTAGCTTCAGATGTTACGGATTACCTCTTACAAGAAACATTCAAAACTCGCTATCCCTCTGTTAAGGGGGCCAAAGTTGTCACAGATAGAGCAACTGGACGTTCGAAAGGTTACGGTTTTGTTAAGTTCGGAGATTTAAATGAGCAGACTCATGCTATGACTGAAATGAACGGAGCTTTTTGTTCTTCAAGGCCCATGAGGATTGGTGCTGCATCTAACAAGAATAATGCAGGTATTCAGCAGCAAAATCCTACAAAAGGTATGCTTCCTTTTGATGCAAAATGACTTGTTATATTTTTACTTTGACCTTATTTAATGAGGATTTTTTTTTGGAAGTATTTTGCAAGAAATTTGTGTTTTGTGTTGCTATGCCAGCCTACTATGTTTAAATGTTATAAATTCAACGAAAACGGTATTGCTTCAATAGTAATTCGCTTCCTGCTAGATTCCTTTGTGAAGCAGGTTACATTCACACGTGATTCTAAGTAAATAAATCTTATAAGATTCATATTCTTTCAAAGCAGGGCAACTTGAGGCCAATGATTGTTTAGGCCTGGAACTGACTTCTGAGAAGCTCTTCTCCTTTAGTTCGAGCCTCAATTAGGTCAGTGTCATTGATTATGTGATAATTTGACAAAAGAGCGAAGATTATCTATTTTCTTCTCCAATTTGACTTAGTAAGAAGTTTTAGCTTGATTTACTTAATTTAGTTCTTTACATCAGTAGAGATGTCTACCAACTAAAATTTCCTTTTTTTTAGCTTTTCAGGTCTACTTTTTATTCCAAACAAAAGTCAATGTTAATGGCTTCCGGTGGATTTATTCCTTAAGTTATTTTTGTTCTTCGCTAAAAAAAGTTTATAATTGTGGATAGATACAACCTTTGATATTATTTCCTTATCAAATGGTGTTTCTCCTTTGATTTCATTTCTCATTAGATATGAGTTATATTTTGAGTTGGCTTGGTGCGAATTTTTTTTCCTTTTGGTTAAGTAGCAATGTTCTTTCAATCAAAGACAATGAAGTGCAGGAATTTAAGGATGATCCATATTTTGTGAATCCAGGTATTTGGCAATGATTACAAATAATAAGATTGAGTGTGGAAGAGATGAAAGCATTTAGATTTGCGTTGTAGAGCTAGAAAGGATAGATTGCAAATTATGATAATAGAATTAAAGATTGGGTGTATGCATTATATTGAAGAAGATTGGAGTAAGTAGATAGAACAAGACGAGCAAGTAGATTTAAATTAAAAGAATATGAAGAAAAAGTCACAGGCCAAAGTTCTTGTGGATAGAATTTATGAAAAGCTTTGCATACATCCTGTTAAACAGGACATGCTAAAGTCACTATAAATGAATGGTGAAGGAGAATTTGTAAAGATAGTGTTTCGTTCCAATGAGTCTAACTATGTTTATTATGATGATTGGGGTGATGGTGATAGTAATGACGCATCACTTAACCTATTTTTCATTGAAGGTTTAACTCTCTTTAATTGACATTTTGAAGTCAATGTGCCCTTTCATGCATGTGGTGCCCAACCCTTACATAGTCATGCCATGTTATGCTATGTTGTCTTGTGCTTGAATAAGATGTTTTGAAACCTTTTTGAGATTCATTTGAAGCCATGAGAAACACTTACTGAGGCATATTTGATTTTTTTTATACGTGTTGAGGTTTCTAGAGTATATGCATGATTTAACGTTAATATGGTTCAATTTTAAGTTACCTACATTTTGCTTGAGATAACATTCTTATTTTATTAATTTTATTATATATATATATATATATATATACGGAGATCTAACAGACATACTAATAAAAGGGTAAGAGATCAAAGTTTTTACATGGAAACCCTTGAAAGGGAGAAATCACAGGGCATGAACTAAGTAAAATAGTTCCTTATTTTTATCTGGTTACAAATGAAGCTCTCCTCAAGGGAATGCATTGATAAAATACGTATTATATTTTATGAAGTGGGAAGAGCCCTTTGGCAGGAATCCAACATAAATCCAAGTGTTGAAGTTGGTAGTTAAGATTGATGCTAAGATCATGCATCAATCTTGTCAATCATGTAAGCGATGATGCACATTGGCATATCGATGATTGTAGATGAAGTTGGTAGGCATTGGAGTAGCCAGACTACACTGGTGAGGAGATTATTGGTTACTGGACTGTATTCGTCCGATGGTGGTAAGAGAATCTTAGTCTATGAGTGATGGAGGTCAAAAAGACTATAGTTAGGCGATGGTGGTCGGAAGATTGTTGTCGGACAATGGTGATTCGAAGATTGTAGTCGACGGACGACAGTGATCGGAAGATCCAAATCAGGCAACAATGGTTTGAGTATCATAATTAGCGGATGATTGGGGTCGAATGAACTGTTGTCAAACGACAATAGTCGGAGGAGCATAGGTAGGCAGTGGTGGTCCGATAACCATAGTTGGTTGGCAATGGAGGTCGAAGGACCTTAGTCGAACAACAGTGGTTGGAAGACCATAGTCGAGTGACAGTGGTCTAAGGATCGTAGTCGGGCGACTATGCTTCGAGAATTGTAGTTGTCATATGTTCCAAATTTGACAGTGGCCGCTTGGCAGAGGTCCAGTGGTGGCAGTTGGGTGTCGAAAGTTTGGTGACGATCACCGGTGAGGGTTTGCTCGATTGAAACTTTGGGATTCCTTAAATTTTAAATCCGTCACTTTATCAATTTGCTTATTTTAGTTTATTTTATGTATATATCTTTGTTCTTTAGCTTAGCATATAGAATGCCATGTAACTTTTATTTTCTTTCTGCTGAGAACAAAATTGAAGGAATGAATGAAAGCTTAAAAGAATATCATTGAAAACATATTTTTGATGTAACGTATACTTGGTTGTATTGGTTTGCAAGAGGGAATGGGTCTTCAATTTGGTGAGTCGATAAATAAGATCATATTCCATAAACCTTCAACAATCTTTTACTTGGAGATTGATCAATCTGACACTTGCAAATGATCATACTATTGAAGCTAATGCTTATAAGAAAATTATAAGCCTCGTAGAATTAAGAATGTGGTGAAAAATATTATTTTTTTATGTTTTATACGATAAACTTGATATGATGGAATGAAAAAAAATAAAGCTATATAGAATAGTTAAGAACTTAAGGCACATGATGAGTTTCAATTTAGATGCATTATGAGTGAAGATAGTAGGGTTAGATATGAAATTATCAAGGACATATGAAAATGATATCTTGAGAAATTATTAAATGCAAGTTTTAACAGAGTATATTATATTGGAAGAGATTTTTGAACTAAATAGTAAGACATATTATAGATTGATTAAAAAAGTGAAATTGCTTTTGTTTTGATGAAGATGCATAAAAAGTAAAGTATTAGGCCTATGTAAGATACTGAGTTTTGAAGAGATATTGGGGATATAATTGTGGTTGGATTAACAAAGTCTTGCGTGAAAAGTATGTTGATGTTGTTAAAGCTATATTATAATTGTTTCTTTGGTAGTTTATAAGTAGTTCAAGATCGGCCAAAGAGGATCTGATGACAACAGAATTACATCATGTTTGTGGATGACAATTGTACTAACACTATAGAAAATGCCGAGTAAATAGAGGATTTAAAATTAATGGAGTAAAATTTGAGTATATCTAATGCAATTTAATGGTTAATTAATATTATTAAAAGATAAAGAGATAACCATATATTTGATAGGCTTAACCAACATTGGATCTATTATACAGAAAAAAATAGGATACAAATGAGAATATAACTTCTAATGCTATTGTTTAATGGTTAAAATAATTAAGTGACACATAAGTATTAAATATAAAAATTTTATTTAGCCTTGAATATAAATAAAATTTGCAATGATTTTGTTTGAATTGAGTGTTAGATTGTAAAAATGTTATTAATAACCAATTTTAGCATGAAAGAATAAGAATGATAAGATGTATTTGTGGAAATACTTGAAGAATATATTAAGGAATGATTTGTTAGAGAAATTTTTGGAGTGACTTCTAATGCAGATGAAGTATTTGAAAATAGATTTGAGTGGTTAGAAAATGCACAAACGGGATGTTTAGATGAAATTAGTATTAGAGGATTAGAAAGAATAATGAATTGGCTTTAAGTAGCATGCATAGAAATATTTAAATTGATTTGCAAAGAATAGGTTTAAGACACCTCATGCAACACTCAATAGGAATGAATTAAAACTAATTTTTATAAAGTTGACCGCAATTAGATGGGATAAAGCTAATGAATTGTAGTGATGGAGGTTTCCATCAAAATTGTTTGTGGTGCTCATACCAACTCCTGGTTCTTTATTTTGCAATTCATCACTTCATTGAATTGCTTGGCTAACTCTTTGCATCCTCCATAGTTTTATACATATGTTGGCAAGTAATTTCTTCCTTCTTTCCAGATTAGAATATTTTTTCGGGGAAACTATTCGAGTATTATATGGAATTTGTTAGAATATTTCTTTCTAATTGTTTTTGTTTCACTGGTTTGTTTTAAAACTTATTTTACAAAGTTTGATTTCGTTGTGATCGCTGTGCGATTTATGATTGTACAAGGGGAGTAAAATTATTCCTTGCTTTGATGAGGTATTTGACCATTAGCGTTTCTGGTTTATGTTGCCTTTAGCATTCTTTTTTTTTTTCGAAAATTGAATGCATTTTGTTTTGCTTAGTTTTAGCTTGACTGCACTTCCATATAGGGGGATTAGTTTTAAACAAAAAATAGGTACTTCTGGAATTTCATAAAGCTTGTCTACTTAGTACTTACTGGAATAGGTAACTATGGAATCACAGAAGCAAATGTCTGTAGGCACACACATTCATGTCGTTTACTTAACACATTATTGTTTACGTGTATATATAATTACTCTCCACAGCTTACCGTTTGTGTAATATTCATTTTCTTGAGCCCAATGTGGCTTGAACATGTAATCTACATTTGTTAACTAATTTTTATGATAATGTTTTGAGCACTTCACCAAAATCGATATTTGCAGCATCTTACCAATCTCAACCAGGAACTGATTCTGAGAATGATCCAAATAATACCACTGTGGGTACTTTTTGCCTCTAAATTTCTTCATAAAATGTTATACGTATGCTTAGAAGCTTGTTATAATGTTATTTATGACAGATATTTGTTGGTGGTCTTGATTCAAGTGTTACTGATGATCTCTTACGGCAAGTATTTAGCCCATATGGGGAATTGGTTCATGTGAAAATTCCTGTTGGAAAACGTTGTGGATTTGTTCAATTTTCAAACAGGTTTGAGTTTTCTTTTTGGTCTGGTTTGATGTGTTTGTTAGCATTTCAAAATCTACAACTTCGGTTTGCTGATTGGCGTTTCTACAGAGGAAATGCAGAAGAGGCCCTTCAGATGCTAAATGGAACTCCTTTGGGTGGTCAGAATATTCGACTTTCATGGGGTCGAACTCCTGCAAATAAGCAGGTTGTCTTTTGTTAACAGGGACTTCTGACAATGTTATTTGTTTATTTGGATTTTTTTAATTTGCAATTTGATTTATTTTTTTGGTCTTTTCCAGTCACAACAGGAGCAAAACCAATGGAATGGTAATTATTATGGATATTCTCAGGGCTATAATGCATATGGATATGCCCCACCGCAACAAGATCCGAACATGTATGCATATGCATCGTACCAGGGGTATGGAAATTATCAACAGCAGTCAAATCAACCGCAGCAGGTAATATACACTCGAATTATAATCATCATAGATCTGGAAGTCTGTAAATGTGATATTTTCTTCTTTTTGGAATTATATATATAATGCCCCTCTCATGGACACACAGATTTTATAAATACATTTAAATAACACAATTTATAATGTAATATATTATAATAAACATTAAAATTATATGCATAGTAATGATTAATTGAAATTTATTTATTATATATATGATTTATAATGTATCATATAAGAAATTGTTAATTTCATATGATATATCATGCAAAATAAAGAATAAAAAGATATATAAATTATTTTAAAAAAATAATATATATTTGTAAAGTTTAAAATACATTTGATATTTCATGTACGCTCGTATATATGCACGTAAATGCGTGATTGATTTAGTAAATTTCACAATTTCTCATCATCATAATTTTATTTGCTTCCAAATTAGAAAAAAAAGTAAATTTTGATCATCATTAGCCTTATTTCAATTATTTATGTCTGCCTGCATGAATCATTTTTTTTAGGAGGTAGATCCATGTTTCACCAATTTTAACCTTTCTTGGAACAGTAGTCTAATTTCAAACAACCAAATGAACCCGAGGGTTGCGGGTTGACCAAATTGATATATCATATGAAATTAACAATTGCTTGAGGAAACTCTGGACTTATCTAGATTTCTTTTATGTCCATACTTGCAATTTTATATTGTATAATGACTTCTTGATTTTGGAAGATTGATCTAGAATTTCAAAGGGTCTAGTATTAGATAATAAGTAGACATGTTTGTAGAATGAAGGATGAAGCGGTTATTGAGGAAAATTAATGATCTTTTACGGAATAACAAAAATAATAAATATTATTGAGGCACACAATAATTATATGGAATTTAGAAGTTTTGCAAAACTGACATTAAGAAAAGCCAAAATTTTAACTCTTCATGATTTGGATTTTAGATTTAGGTACTTATGGAGAAAAACACATGAAATGCTTACAATGAGTTGCTGTATTTAGAAACTTTTGTGGATTTAGATATATTTTAGAGTAGGGGTGTCAAAGCCAGGTTTCGGGTCGGGTATGGGTCGAACCCGAAACTGACCCGGGTTCAAACGCGTCAACCCTAACCCAACCCGGGTATATAAACGAGTCGAAAATGCGGACCCGACCCGTCGAGTTGCCGGGTTGACCCGACCCGACACTGGACGACAGAACGCGTGGGTGCGCGCAGGCAAAGCTGCACGGGCAGGGCTCGGGCAGCCGGGGCAGGTTTGTGGGCAGCTCATTTTAAATGGGTTTCTGTGTTGACCCAACAACCCGTCGGGTCAACCCAAACCAGACCCGTTTTTCAAAAGAGTCGAATCCTGGAACCCGAACCCGACCCATTTTGAAATTTGGTCAGGTCAAACACGAAATTTTCTGGTCGTCGGGTTTTCATGTCATGTCAAATATTGACACCCCTAATTTAGAGTATATGATTATATTAACAAGATGAAAACATAAATGAAATATTATAAATGTTGTTTTGTTTGGTTATCAAATGGGAGTTTTAATATGGATATTTCTTTAGACGCAAAAGGAAAATACATGTATATTTTGAATTATAAATGAAGTTAAGTTAGTTTTTATAAAAAAGCATAAATGTAAACTTTTAGGTCCAAAGGAGGGGTTTAGTTTCTAATGGCTTGGCAGATACTAGAGTAGTTGACTGACAAATGTTCTGCTGAAATTTTGGCTATGGATTCCAAATCATTAGAAAGGAAATTTGATTTTAGTTGCTTAGAATTAATAATTTAATATAACTACAATTATGTTGACTATTTTATATGGTTTTAAGTGTTAAGGTTGGAAAAAAGTTGATCACTAGGTTGTGTGGTAGAAATGAGAGTATTAAGATTACTTTTTGTAAAATTAAGAAAGATAGTTTAAGGATTGATTGTCTTAGATGAAGATTTGATGATATCTATTTAAGATATGGTAATTAAAAATTGCATTAACTAATACATATACAATAAAGGGCTGAAATTTTTTTAATTTGATGAGTAAATAAAATTGATATTATTGGAATTTTGAATTATGAAATGAAGTTGAATTCTTTTCATAAAGTCTAAATGTAAAATTTTGGGTCCAAAGAAGTTTATTAGTTTTTAATGGCTTGGGAGATACTAGAGCGGTTGATTGACAAATGTTGTTGATGAAATTTTGTCCATAGATTCCAAATCATTATAGAGGGAATTTAATTTTGGTCTCTTATAATTAATAGTTTAATATAACTACAATTATTTTGACTATATTATATAGTTCTAAGTGTTGGGTTGGAAAAGAGTTGATCGCTAAGTCATGTGGTAGAAATGAGACTGTGAAGATTATTTTTTGCAAAATTAAGAAAGATAATTTAAGAATTTATTGTCTTAGATGAATGATTTGATGAAATCTATTTAAGATATGATATTTAAAAATAAACTTACGTAACTAACACCTATACAATGAAGGAAGAAAAATGCTTTAATTAGATGGGTAAATAAAATTAGTATTAAGGGGATTTTGAATTATAAAATGAAGTTGAATTAGTTTTCATTAAAAAACATAAATGTAAAATTTTAGGTCCAAAGTAGTAGTTTATTAGTCTTTAATGGCTTGGGAGATACTAGAGCAGTTGATTGACAAATGTTCTTGATGAAATTTTGGCTATGGATTCCGAATCATTAGAGAGGGGAATTTTTTTTTTGGAGAGAGTGGAAATAATAATTTAGTATAAATACAATTATGTTGACTATGTTATATGGTTCTAAGTGTGGTAGATTGTTAAGAATACTTTTTACAAAATTAAAATAAGAAAATTTAAGGCTTGATTGTCTCAGATGAGCGGTTTGATAATATATATTTTTAAGATAAGGCAATTAAAAATATATTTAAGTAACTAACACATATACAATAAAGGACAGAAAAAAGCTTTAATTAGATGGGCAAACAGAATGATAGTAAGGGATTATGAAGTAGAAGTTCTAGACTTAGGGGTGGTTTTTCTTGGAGGGTTTTGGATGTAGTGCATTCTAAATGCAAGAGTTTAAAATTTTTGGCATTTGGTGAGCTAAAAAACATATTCAAAGTAAAATTTTGAGGTATTTGAAACTCTTCCCCTAGTTCATTTTTTGGCATATTTCTAAATCACCCAATTCGGGTTATTTTTGAATACATAGTGTCATCTTTCACACTTGCAGTTGCCACGTTGCCGCTAGATGACGCCAACGCCTTCCTCCACTCCTCACTTCCCACTAATGCCTTTCGGTGTCATTACCCCCACCCGCCTCCTATCACTACGCAGTGTCCCCCACTATTGCCACCCATCACTACCAACTATCGTTGCCCACCTTTGCCAATCATTTTCTATAATGCTCACATTACAAATGCATCATAACTAGGGATGTAAATGAGTTAGTCAGGCTTGAGTCACAACTAGCTCCAGTTTGAGCTCAACTTGTGAGGGAGCAATGCAGGAAAAAGCAGGAAAAAATGGTGATACTTATGGGAGATGCTACTCGAGCTTGTTAGTGAATGCATTGAGCCATTGAGGGAGCAGTGTAGGAAGTTGTGATTGGTGTTTTCTTAAGAGGGCGTTGACGGGAGTCCTGGTGTTTGAAGACAAAATGGCATTCGCAAAGGAGTAGATTTTGTGAGATTGGACCAACAACAGATGTCTAGTCTTAGTATTAGGGCTCGACCTCGAAGATAAGTCTATAGGTGGTGGAAGGCTTAACCTCAGGGCTAACATATATATATATATATATATATATATATATATTTCATATCAAATAGAGGTGAGAAAGTTGTTCATGCAATGAATGTGTTTAACCCCTCAAACAATACTCAGGAGGAACAAATGAAATATGAGAATTCATAAATGTGACACCAAATAGTTGGTATAAGTCTAATGGATGATGAATCTTTTATGACAAAGAAGTATTAAATTTATAATAAATATAATATATTCAAACTTATGAATTACATAGTTTGTGAAGAGGGTAGTGGAACAATTGCTTAACAAAAAAATGTCAATATTGAAGAATTAATTTGGCTTTTGTCGTAGTAGATCTAATGCATATACAATTTTTATGCTACAATAAATCATGGAATAATATAGATTATATGGATTAGAACTTTATAACGTTTTTATGTTGTTGAAAAGGTATGTGATGAGTATTATGAGAAGTGATTTGATGTGCAAAAAGAAGGAAATGATATATTAAAAGGTGTGTTGAAGCTATTAATGATACAAAGAGTTTCCCATAACAAAAGGATGTTTATTAGAGATATTAAACTCTTGTTTCTTGTTCAATTCTTATATATGGGCAACATAGCTCGAATTCATATTGAGAAGATTTTATTTTATTATAATTTTGTAAAAAATGTTGGGATAAATATATGATAAAGAAAATATTATTAAAAAAAAGTGATAACTAATTATGATAGGTGCGAGTGTCATAGATCTATTACAAGGGAATTAGAATAATATGTGAGGCTATGACTTTTAAGTTTAACTGTGTTGTTATGCAGTGCCTTGGTAATCGGAAAGACTTTGCAATAAGAAAGCATCATGGATACTTGAAGTTTAAGTTTCCTAATACTATGATTCTATGCTATATGGATTTAAATGTTGGACAACAAATAAACCATTTATAGCTAATATGAGTACGTGAATTTTAAAATAAATGTATGATAAGAGTAAGAGTGATAAGAGTGTGAAATTATCATACTATAGGGATGAAGGGAGGCATTTGTTGAGGATAAGATATTAGAAATCAAGCTTAGGTGGTTTTGGCATGTAAAGTTGAAGTAAAAGATCTATCAAGATACAGAAGCATCATAGATGATTGAAGTTTAATTTTTCTAAAATTATGATTTTACGGTATATGAATGTAAGTGTTGGAAAACAAGGAAATCATTGATAGCTAAGTTGAGTATGATAAAAATATGAATATTAAAATAAATGTATTATAAGAGTAAGAGTGATAAGATTGAGAAATTATTATAATATAGGGATGACGGAGTTGTTTGTTGAGGATAAGATATTAGAAATCAAGCTCTGACGATAAAGTTGAAGTAAAATATCTATCAATAATGCAACTAGATTGATATGATGTGTCGTGTTTAAAGAGTGAGGAGATACCAAATATGGTTTGTAGAAGTTAAAAAAAAAAAAACTGAGTTGAGTAAGAAGCTTTTGTAGTGCAATATGAATAAACGGAGAAAAATAATTCATAATGTTGAAGACTAAATTATATAGATAACTGATGCTGCGGATTGCGACGAGTTGGTCGATCACGACCTAGAACTTGATGAAGCAGTGGTTGCAGCTCTTGGTGAGTCACGATTCACACAAGGCAGAACAGATGGGGGGTGCAAGCTAATTCGGCTGCTTTATGGGGCAAGGAGGATGCTGTCGCTACTGCTGGGCGAGAATCACACCCAGAATCAGCCATTCCTTCTCGTATGGCTGCGATCACTGCAATTTGAATGATGAAATGGAAGATTCCGAAGCTGCGATGGTTATGAAGGCATATCAGAGAGCGATGCTGCTTCCGACGAACAGGAGCTGGAGGATGATCGTGATTTCCCACAGGAGCAGACCGTTGAACTGCGCGAACAGGTCAGCAATTCAAACAATAACGCTCCATGTGTGGACGTCAATATGGCTTTGAATGATTGTGCTGGAATGGTAGAGAATTTAGTGTTGAATATGGATGCTATTGGAAGCTTAGGAAACAGATGTATAAAATCCAAGAATTCAACCATGAATGGTGATCATGATGCAGCCAAGCTCACTAAAGGTGTTTGTGGAAATGCCACAATGATGCATAACTCAAGTTTCCACCAAAATGCTGCCCCAAATCAGCATCCCAGTAGTCCATCTTCGCAGTCAAACACTCCTGCTGCTCCAAATGCTTGGAAGCGGAGATGTTTTATCAATATTATGCCTATAGACAAAGCGCAAATTGTGGCTGCAGATGGCGTCTGTTTCTCTTGACATGGTTGCTATTAATGACAACTTAATGAAGTTGGAGAATGCTTTAGTTGGCAGGTTATTTGAAAAAAATATACCTCTTTTTTATCTCAATGCCTGTATGCCTCTCAGCATAGGTATGGATCAGGTATTGAGTGACCAAGTAAGAATACAAAATAAATTGTCTATGACGGTTCTGTCAGTCCCAACAAGTCCAAATGAAAAAAGAAAAAAGAAATTTTTTTTAAATAATATTCTCGAGCCTTTATTGTAAAAAGTTTTTGGCTAGCCAGTCTAGGAGGGCTACATTACTGAGGTGATTCCTATGATAACGCCCTGGTTCAAGGCGTCAGGTGATGAGGTGCTTTTTTCTTTAATGCATATTTTTTAATGAATTGAAAAGCAGACAAAACTATCTTACATAAGTACTAAATTATGATAAACATGTTTGAGAACTAATTTTCTTTGAAAATAGCTAAAAAGGATTATAAAAAAGCCTTGACGAACTGTGTTCAAATAAATCAACGATGCATGTAAATATGAAACAAAATTTTTTTTTTTTAACATTTGAACCAAAGAAATTTCAGATATTTTGGATTGGATAAACCTGATTCCTCTTTCTTCTATTTCCTATTTGTTTCATCTCTTCAATTCTCTTTATTTTACTTGAACAAATCTTTCTTTGTTCTCTCTAATTTTATCCTACAGTGCATGCTCAATACTCATTACATCATCTCTGCCCCTTTTCTATATATTCTCATTTGTTGTAAATGTAACAAACATGCCATGGATTTCAACTCTCACTTGCTTGATTTACTGCTTTGCAGTGATACTCTGCCTGCAGCAGAAATGAATTTGCCTGCCATTGGACTCGAATTATTGCGAGGAAGGATGTTGGGGAGCGGTGGACTTCGGCGAGGAGCTGCGTAAAATTTATATTTTGCACCTTTTAATTTTGTTTCCTTTCTCTGTTTAAAAATGGAATCTTATTTATGCTGTGTGCTAATCTGCCATATTACCGACATGGTGCTTTATTGCATGCGACGAGTGAAGTTTCTCTTTTTTCTGTTTGAGATATTTACTGCTTTTCCTACTCGAGTGTTTGATTGTATTATTAGATTGAGCAGAATTTGAGGTATGGTTCTGGTTATATGAATATATTACTAGTACACTCTCACTCTCTTCAACCCCAATTTTCTTTGAAAATCTCTCTATTTAGCTTTCATTTTTTTAGATTGATTGGTGTAGAGCTCAATATTGGACCCGACCTGGAAATTTTGGGTTTGGGTTGACCCGAACCCGAAAACTCCACTCTCTTCTGCCCATTGCCTGTGTTGCTTGCCCCGGCTGCCCCCCAGCCTCGCGTTGGCTGCTTCGGTTGCCTCGGCTACCCGCTACCCCGCGATGCCTGCCCCGGCTGCCACGAGACCGTGTCAAATCTGACTCAAATCGCAATGTGCCGAGCTTCGAGACATTGAGCCGCACGACGCGCGTCTCCCGCTGTCGTCCTCCACTGGCGGCCGCTGCCTGTACCATTGCGTGTAGTATTGCCTACACGGCTGTACGCCTGCATCGAAGCGGGTCGGGTTCAGTCCGGAAAATTGACCCGTTTGCGTTGGGTTTACCCGAACCCGAATAGTGCCGGGTCAGTTTTAGGTTCGACCTTAACACGACCCATGACCCGAAATTGATACCCCTAGATTGGTGTAAATTGGCCAAGTTGAGCATTGCCTAGTTTCTCTTGAAGATTAAAAATCTTATTTTGAGAGAGAGAGAGAGAGAGAGAGAGAGAGAGAGAGAGAGAGATTAACTTTGCTTGAGCAGTTGGGTGACTGGGGACAAGTATCGTATCTATTTTAAACAGTTCAGGTAGTTAACTGTATGTAACTTATAAAATTTACCGTTTTGAAAATCAGCCAATAGTTCCAGCAGGTTTTCTTCATGACGGCTTTAATTAAATGGTTTAAATGGCTTGATCACGCTCATTAATGGCAATTAAATATACCATTTATACAAATTAATAAGAATAGATTTGAGTTTGGCAAGCAAAAAAAAGTGCGAAAATATAATTTTACAAAGCAATTTATTCGAAACACAATCAAAATCATTGGACGTGCGGATAGATGCACAATGGAATCATATGCTGTAGTTTTGGATGATTTTTTTAATGCATAAACTAAATTTTTAGCACATAAATTAAATTTTTTATATAAAAAAGTATTTTAAACAGTAAGAAAGCCGCTCAAAGGAAGCCTAAATGTGAAATGCAGTCAGTGCTGAGTTCTGCTTAAACGGAAAAATCTGAATAAATTTTAATGGTCTATTTTTCTGGTCTAATATTAAGAATACTTGCAATAGTAGTTAGATGCAAAATAACAAATAAATTTTCTTTTTTTTTATATACTTTTTTTGGTATTATGAGGACGGTATAGATTTATTTATATTACGAACAATTATTGGATAAGATCCATATTTTCAGACTTGTATTAATTATTGCTAATTTAAACTATTAGCTATCGTTCACTTGAAAAAAGAAGCAATTAGGTACATCAAATGAACTACCATTGCCATATGATGGTCCATTAAAGGAAGCGTTTGCATAACTATATTATATAAAGTAGTTTGCAATAATTTATTAATCATGATTCTTTGTTGAAGTACTAATCTACCATTATATAAATCATAATCAAAATTAATTAAGATTGACCATAAAAATAAAAGTAAAATATTTACAAGCATACCATAAAATGCTTTTATATTTTCATGTTCAACATTTTAATATTTGTTTATTTATATAAAACTTAATTCAATAAATTATATTAAAAATATAGTTATCTTTATTTAAAATAAATATAACTTTTATCCATATATTATAATATGATATAAACAATACGAATTATATAAATATTTCATACATCTAAATAGTGTTACATATATAAATCACTCGTACTGCCCAACACAGCTGACATCCACAAATAGAAGATTATTCTGTGCGGACGCCGAACGTAGCTCTACATCCGGAGATCAACTAGAACAAATCACATCGGTACCGCACTCGGTACTGCTGACATGACTATTCTAATTGGTCTCCGATCATCTGCACAAAATAATTTCTCCACAAATAGACATACTAATATAGGCATACAGATAATCTGAAACAGTTTAAAACAAAGTACGTGTAGAAATAGCCAAAGGCGTAACAGTAATAGTTTAAGAGACACTGAATGGTTGGCCCTCAATACAGACTCCAAGAAGCTTAATGCCCTTATCTTTATTGCAGAAGGGGCATTATGATGAACATAGCAAAGTTCGTTCTTCCTCTGTCTTAAGCTTAAAACTAGTAAGCCTAATAACACATTTGATACATTGCCAGGCGTATTACCAAGGCAAATTGGAGGTCAAGCTCGGAGTTTTATTTTGGCTTATCCCCCGAGCAGACTCCAGAACATAAGGGACTTAGCACACACATCACAACAAGAACTTTTGAGACCTTCCAAGCTTGCGCTTTACCAGAATTTTGGATTCATGACAATCAAAAGTCTTTTTCTTTTTTTTTTTTTCATATTGAAAACAGCCTCAGAAGCATTATATGCCTTCTTTCTCACACAAATCTAACAAGGCCAAGGTCTGCATGCAAAAAGGCAAACATTTAATCAGTCAAAATTAAGATAAATTCTTCTGTAGATATCTATTGAATAATGCGGGTCATTTTCGACAACAGCTATTTTCTTAATATAAATTGATGAAATAATTATATTTTACCCTCATTAATTTGTAGTTATAAAGCACATAACATAATACAACAACAACAATAATAACAAGTCTTTGTCCCACTACTTGGAGTCGGCTACATGAATCCTTTTTCTCTATTGTGTCATGTTAAAAGTCAAATTCTCATTTAAATCTAATAAAGAAATATCATTTCTAATATTTTCTAACTAAGTCTTTTTAGGTCTACCTCTATCTTTCTTAACATAATTCAAATCTAATACCTCTACTTTCCTAATCGGATCATCGAAAGCCTGTCGTTTTATGTGAGAAGCACATAACATGATGTGATTTAAAAATATAGACACATCACAAAAGTACTTGAAACGAAAATAAGACCATTATGACATAGGGTGAAGCTTTACTCCATCCTCTTCCTGTTTTACTCGAGAAAATAACTTTTTCCTTACACAAAAAAAAAAAACCCACACTTCTCTTCATCATTATACCAATCTCTGAAACCCACACTTATCTTCAACTTTTAAACATTAAATAGGACCAAAAAAAAAATAAAACAGACGAAGCATGCACATAACACACTATGCAAACTAGAGCAAAGGTTGAATGCAATAGATTGCATTAACATAACAGAAAGTAAGAACCTACAATTCCATGTAGAATTTAATCAGATGAAACATGAATACTGCACTGGTAAATGATTGGGAACGAGAAAGAAAAGTGCAATTGCACTAAATAGTACTTCACCTCTGCAATTGAGAGCTCAAGGCGAAATTTGGGGCCATCATAGTGGTGCAAAACAGGCCTAAATGCATCTTCTTCAAGGGGCTTGCAGAGCTTTCTAACGCGAATCCTTACCTACAATTTACCAAGAAGATGACTTCAGCACAAAATTATTCAATTTTGAAATATTAAAGATCAATGAAGCTCCTGTTTAACAAAATTTTGCTCACCTGTGCAGGAAACCTAGACTCTCCTTTACACTTCTTATCCTCCCAGGCAGTTGGATCAATATTAGAACCACCAAAACTTGCAGCCTGCAAGGTGGGAAAACAAAGCCGGATGAAGTAAAAAATAT
This sequence comes from Dendrobium catenatum, assembly GCF_001605985.2. Lineage (NCBI taxonomy): Eukaryota > Viridiplantae > Streptophyta > Magnoliopsida > Asparagales > Orchidaceae > Dendrobium > Dendrobium catenatum. The sequence continues at coordinate 353,747 of NW_021318569.1, read as the reverse complement.
GGATTCAGATTGGAAGTAAAAACATTACAAATATGAAAACACACGCTATATGACTATCCTCAAAATCATTACGTGAATGAAAACTCCTCTGGTTTCATCCCGCAAGGCAAATCGCACAAATTCCACAAGAACATACAACTAGCAAGTTCAAAATTTAGCATCATCAAGTGAGAATCTCAATAATTCCACAGATGATCATAATATTTAAGACAATTGGTCAGAAGCATGGGAATACTTCAGGCACAATTTTTACTTGTGGCAATTAGAAGCAAAATTCCATGCAATTATTCATGGTTTCTTCTTTGAATATACTAGGAAATTACTTGCGTGAGTTAAAAAAATTATTAAAGAATAAATAAACTTAAAAGAAACATTGATATAAACCAAAATGCCACCCAACCCGCAAGGAAGACAGAAATGGCTAAAAGGTCAGCAAATAGAACGAAAAAAAAGAAGTCTGTATCTAGTATGAACAGTAGTAAGAGAGGCATACATCAAAAATTCCATGAAGCTGATGAGTTGTGTAGTTGTACAGGAAAAGAGGTAATCCTGGAGTAATTGCGCGGACAGAGTCACGGTATCTTGGAGGTAAACCTAAAAAATCAGATTTATTAGCACATCGTCAATTATTAAATAACGGTAGAAACAATACATTATTTGTTTAACTGCATGAGATATCCCTGTGAGTTATAACTAATAGAATGCTTATGCAGATTGCAGTAAATACATGCTTGAACACCTACAATCATCTCAAATATTTAGCCAATAAACTTTGCCTTGAAATTAGAAAATTAAATGGATGAATTATGGTTAATATAATTATATTGCAATCTAATTTTGAGTCTGAAAAGAGTAAAGGTCGAACTGAAAAAGAAAAAAGAAGTGAATAGCATCTTCTGTGAGCAAATAACTGATTAACAAATTTTGTAAGATGAAATTTAGCATCCCTAATACAGGAAATAAGACAAACTTTTATGGCAATCCAAAAGCTACCAAAGACTAATTTTATGGCAACAGCAGGTGTCAAAACATGCCTATGCTGACCACCACTGAAGGAGAAGGTTTCAAGTTAAGTGACTTGATACTTGGAGATCAAGGAACTCAAATTGATGAATTTATTTTTCAAATCAACTCAATTTAGATTTAGAAATTTTCTATTTTATGAATGAAATTATCCTCATCAAACAAACTTTGTCCATTTTGATAGCTAAAAATGATTGGAAGTTCTTTCATTGGGCAAACCAATCCTATCAAAACCACAGTAAAATTGCATTTAGTATCTTATCCTCAAAGCTTCGTTCACCTCCTCCAGTCATTGATCATAGAAAGTTGACTTAAGATGAAATTGGAACCTATAAATAGGAAGCTTTTGCTCCTCTAAAAATTTGGTAGCACAAGGTGAGTAGAAAGAACTTTCATGAATCTAGGGTGAAGGTAAAAGGAAGTGTGTAGGAGAAAGAAAAACCTAAAGCCATTCATCATTTGAACTAAAATGAATTCAATGTAAATGCAGACTACAGTGATTAGTTGTAGCGCTTGTAGCGGCAGCAATTGGCAGCGAGGCATCGGCAGAGTGGCTACGAGTGAAGGTGGTAGCCGCAAATGGGGAAGATGCAAGATATGTTCACGGGTGAATCGAGCAATTTTGGAATATCCAAAAATGAACTAGGGTTGAGTTTCAACTTCCTCAAAATTGTACTTCCATATATTTTACAAGGAACCAAATACCTGCATTTCTAAAACATTTTTTCACTTTTAAGTAGGCATTCTCACATTCCCACTCTTATCATTTTATTTATGAAATTTTCATAATTGCTATTCTTTTCAGCATCTCACGCATGCTGAATGTAAAGTAAAATATTATGACCTTCATTTCTCAGGTGAATAACTCAATAAACAATCAAGGATTTCTTAAAATGAAAACAAATAAAAACATTTTTTATCAAAAAAGTAATAATTAAAAAAAATTTCAAGTAAATTTATTGTATATGCATAACGTATATATATAAGCTCTTTTAGTATGATAAATCTATGTAAATTTTTTAAAGTTCTTTACATGCATAAATGTGGAACTCATTAACTCCATCACATGCTTTCAAATCCTGCTAATAAGAGTACTGCTAAAAGCAAGACAACGCATATAGAACTATACAGTTGTGTGTATAAATAAATTTTTATTAGATAATATTTATAGTATATAATTTATTGTGCAGGTGTGCATCTTTTTTCCATCGTGAAGTAATAATATCATTTTTTTTACATTCACTACTTTACGTTCATGATAAAAGCGTCAACATGCTTTAGAATTTCTCCATTTATAGCATCTAAGCTGCCCAAACATGAGTAACTCTAAGCAAATGAGTTTGAATTTTCCTTATAAACTTTGGTCGTAACAAAGTATAGTATCAAAGCCGAGTTTAGAATAGATGCTGAAGAAAACAGTGGCTAGAAAAGTTTAGATTATTCATTCTTTCAATGAGTATTTATTCAGAAACCTACATAGAAGAAAAAAAATTACAATAAAACCCACAAAAATAAGCAATCCCAGCAACTGTCTGCAAGCCATTTGATCCATTCAACGATTGTTGATTGATGCTAAAGGAGCAATCCGTAGGCTCTTTCTTTCCCTTCTTCTATACGAATGAGAGAGAATTTCTTGAAAATGATAAATCCATGGACGCTAATTTCCTTATCTAGCACTCTCTCCGGCCACTCTTGATCTAATGGCTCTTCAACACTCCCCCTCAAACTGCATGGTAGAGATTTGCCATTCTAAATTTGCTTATAATATTTTTGAATATGGAGTCACCGAGTCATTTAATGAAAATTTTAGCAAGCTATCTTCAAGTTGATACATATAGAGTGCAGATTAATCCACTTCCTAATTTTCCTTTTATGAAATGTCAAGTCACATCTAAATTTTTATTTAGACTTCTTTTTCAGCAAACCAAACAGCCCTTTAGAGAAATTCATTCTTGGGAGAGAAGTTGATGTTAAATTCAAATAATTGGAGGGGAAAAAGCTTACTTTCATTATACAAAATATCCCTATTTATATATCTATGAAAGATGTTTTAATAAAGAAACAAATAACAATAGAATCATGCATAATTGTAGTAATATAATCCTTCCTAAATCAGCCACCCAAATATATAAGGAGATCGGTGTGATCCAGGTGAGCCTCCCACATATCCCCATTCTGACCATGGGATCAAGAGCCAAAGGGACAGCTAGGATGGATGGAACGGTATTTGACACTCCCACTCGAGCTGGTCAATCCCATAAAGATACAATTATCAAGTCCCTTGGTACACCATAAAGTCCTCCATTTGGTCAAAACTTTGGGAGAAATTAGCTTTAGATATTGCGGTAGCAATGAAGGTTATATTAAGCAGCGTAGCAATGAAGGCTGCATTTGTTATAGATATGATAGCAGCCACAAGGGAAGGCATACAATGAAGGCAAGACAATAAGAAAAAAAAAATTGTTTTTAGAGTTGTGGCAAATTTCAAGAACAACAACATAAAAACATGTCTCAAGCTGTCAACACTTAATACACAAATTTCATCTTGTCCGATCGATCCTACCTTTAGACCAATGAAAATCAATCGCCCGACTTCACCCAAACACTCATGTTCGATTGACCCCGTATAGGCGCACGCAAGGCCTCTGATCCCTCTAGTCTGATCGTAGGAAGGAGTGCAAGTCATGCACTCTTGCTTGTCCCGACCTTAGACCCTCAAAAGAGAGAACTCTAAGCTCTTTCCATAGCCACACAAAAGGAGGTCATGCGCTCGACTTCTCTCGGGTTTTCTTGGTCGATTCTAGACATTGTACGCAAGAGGAGCCCTTCCGCACGATCTCTCATCGATCTTGGATGCACGAAGGAAGCAGAAGGACCAATATTCCTTAGAATTTCAACAATGAAGGCCAGTGGAAGGTCTGATACTCCTTAGAATCATGGCAATGAAGGCCGATGGTGGGAACATATATTCATAATTCCAGCAATGAATGCTGATGGTAGGAACCTATATTTTTAGAATTTTGGCAATGAAGGCTGCTAGTGGAAACCTATGATCCTCATAATCCCGACAATGAAGGCCGGTGGTGGGAACCTATATTCATCAGAATTCCAGCAATGAAGGCTGGTGATGGGAACCTTTATTCCTTAGAATTCCTGCAATGAATGCTGATGGTAGGAACATAAAGAACCAACAAGCGCCAACTCCTTCAGTGTAGAATAAAGTGTTTCTAATCTCTCTGTAGCCTCGCCCTCAATATCCATGATTGATTCCCTACTTAGGGAAGTAGTGTACTTCACCATATGCGTGCTCACTAACTCTTCAATCATTGTAAGCACGCATTGGACCGTAGCAATGAACGACATTACCACCAAGAAAGCCATTTTCTTCCCCACCACGTGCATCGTCTCAACAACTCCTCGTATTAAGACCGTTCCATTGTCAAGATTCAAATCCAACGAACTGGCATCAGTCCAAATCCGACCAACAAGGTTCTCAATGACGATTTAGTCAATGGCACCGAAGAAGATGAGAACGTGGGTTACAAAGTGGCGTTCGTCCAATTTGAGGGATTGATCCAAGCGGCGGAGATCTTGGGAGAGGTTGACTTCTTCTGCTGTTTAGAAGGAGGCTTCGACCTTCTTGTACATGCGCTGATCCAAGGGTAGTTGATCGGGAACATGCAGAAGCGGTTAGGATATGGAGCAAGGAGGGGCTCTTCAAATTGAGGATTTGCTGGCATGTACAACAGCTCTTCAACCGCTCATTCCTTGCTCGATTTGGCTCCAGCACATGCTCAGAAACACATGCATGCAGATCCTGCTCGCTCCCTCTCTTGATCCTCTTCTTCATTCGGTTCGGCCCCAGGTAGGCACATACGAGAGAAGCACGCAGGAGACTGCAAAGGGGAAGCCTGCTCATTTGCTCGGCTGCCCTGGACACGCGAGCAAGAACGTAACGCAAGAACCAGCTCTCCCTCTCTCACACTCTCGTTTTTTTTATTTGATACCATGTTAAATTCAGATAATCAAGGAGGGAAAAAGCTTAATTTCATTATAAAAAATATTCATATTTATAGATCTATACAATATGTTTTAATAAAGAAACAAATAACTACAGAATCATGCACAATTGCCTAATATAATCATTCATAAATCAGCCACCCAAATATATAAGAAGCTTGATGTGATCCAGGTGAGCCTCCCACGGATCCTCATCCTGCCATAGGATCAAGAACCAAGGGATGGCTAGGATGGCTGGGACAATATTTGACAATTGCTTGATGGTGGGCCTCACAACAAAGAAAGAACCAACCATAGTTGTCAATGGCGCAAAATAGCGCGCGCTATAGCGCACGGCGCGGCGCGGCGTACCTACGGCACAATGTTCATGGCGCAGCGCAGGTATTCAAAATAGCGCGCGCTATTTGTGCCACATGTGCGCCATGGCGCATAGCACAAGGTGCAAAATAGCGCGCCAAATTGTGTTTAATAATTTTTAGTATACATAAGAATATTGTTTATATTTATTTGTTTTTATGTTTAAATAATATATTTTATATTTTAAGATAGATGAAATCTTTTGTTCGCTACCCTAATTTCACGAAAGGAAATTTTCGCTCTCTGCTTCCGCTAAATACATTTGCTTCTCTCTGTCGAATCCAACCGAATCCAATCGTTGCTTTCGCCGTTCGCTACTTCTGTCGAATACATCCTGCAAGCTTCTCTGCAAACTCCAGTCGGTGTTTCCGCCGAATTCGTCCAAAGACTTATTCGCTGCTTCCGCCAAATACGTCCCGCAGAGTCTTTTTTTCCGCCAAATCCAGTCCTGTTCTTCGTCTGCTTTGGCCGAATTCGTCCCTCAGAGGTATGATTCCCTCGAATAGACTTTAGTAAGCTCATGCAAATGAGGCAAAGATATCTCGATAACCAACTAGCTTATCGGAACCATTATTATATAAAATACTTTACAGTCTAATGCGGGATGCATTTTCATTGACTTAATAAATCCAAGGGCAAACCATGATTCTCTTTAATTCACAGAAACCTTTAGGTAGAGCTAATCATGAGGATTTGACAAACTCTTGCAATTGGGTTATCTTTTGAAATTTCCGTTCCAGACAAGTCACGATTTAATCCCAAAAGCTAAATGACAACCATGAAACATAACTGTTCATGATGGCTCAATTGAAAAATTAGTTCTTGATTGCAGGCTTCTAGCATTCAACGGCTTTGGTTTTCTGTCATGAGAATATTATTCATGCCAACAAACAACGTACTTGCATGAAGTATTAGGAATGAGGAAATTTTGTTTTGTTGATCCATGTGAATTAATGGTTTGAACAGCAAAGGTACTTGAAAGCGAAGGTGAGGTAACATCAATATTTGTAGTTTATGCCCTTTGTCTTTAAAAATTTATTGAAAAGATTTGTTACTTAAATATTTTTAGTGTCCTATGCAACTTCTCAAATCTCATTATCTATATTATTTTATAATTTATGTATAGTTTGCGCCATGTTCAAAAAGGCGCGCGCCGCGCTGTGCGCTATCCGCCATGAATCCAAAAGGACATTTGCGCCGTGGTGCGCCATTCGCCGTTAACAGGTATGGAACCAACTTTATAAGAAAAGAAAATTTTACATAGACACAATTTGTGCAAGCTTTTTGTGATGATTACTTTCCTAAGCACTTTGAAAAAAAGAAGTTAGATGACCTCTAGATAAATCAAACAAGTATAATATGGAACTTAAAACCAAACTGAGAAGTACTATTAAGATTTATTCCTCAATTTATAATAACAAAAGAAGATAAAATTAGGAAGTTCAAGTGGGTTTAAAAAGCTATAGTGAATTAGGGTTCATTTGGGAAAGCTATAGTTGTCGGTAAAGCAAGTTGTGAAGTTGTTGTACCGAAAACTGTTTTATGAAGTTGTCGTACATAAATCAATATATTTTGTTTGGGAAGTACAACTGTCGAGCTGATGTGCTGCAATCGTATGAGAAGAAATTATTTTCATATCCTTCATGATTTATAAAAAATTAATAAATAATAAAATTTGAATGACAAATTTAGAAATAAAATAAGTTAATGTTATACTAACCTTTGTTAAAAAAAATTGAAATAGCCCTACCCAAACGGTCAAACCCACTCAGTTCTGCCCATTTCCCTTTCTCACTCGCCATTGAAGGCACAATCATTACCACCTCCCATCAACAGCTTTATTGCCACCGTCCATGCTGGCATGCTACCACTTCTCGGTAAGCTCTCGCATCCTTGCAGGGTACCTCCTCGGCTTGTCCTTTCTGATCCCTTCCAAAATCCCCTTCTACGCAAGCCGGTGATTTCCCGTTTGGGGGAACCACAATGGAAGAAAGGGAGGAAAATCCAGGTCAAAACAATCGAAGGGGAGCAGCTAATTTTGCGAAATGAAGGAAAAGCGGGGGTATGCCCCTCTAGCAGTGATGGGTCGAGCTTGATTCGCGATTTTGAACTTAATGAAGTTGGAAGAAGCGCTAATGGAGAACCCCTGGCTGGTTGCTTTACTGATAGGAGGCATGTTTTGCTCTTCAATTAGCATCTACATAAGTGCGTCACCTTCATTGCTCAAGGTAAAGGAGTAATGTTTTCTACTTCTTCTACAGGGAGGACCAACATCGTGAGGAATTCTGGCTTGCATTGATAATTTTACTTGATTGCTACGTTAATACTTCTCCCATCAGCATACCAAAGTACTTTCTCAGCCAAAAAGTCTTTCCTTTCTTTATAAGTTTAAATTGATAAGAACATCAATGCAATATTATATACCTATCACGTAGAAAAGAGTTCCTAAACATAATTGGCAGGAGTATAGTAGAACTACATTTCATATCATATCACCGTTGTAAACCTTAGTGATTACAAACTTCAAACAGCACTAATGATCAATCTTCATCTTTAGAACCTTATGAATCCAATCCTAAGGGTAAATATAGAGATGAGGTATAATGTCCAACCTTAATTTTTGCCCCAAATTGGTGGAAATGAGACTATCAGTGTTAATGATCACATTGATTACCTCTTATTTGAGTTTTATTTAGGGGTAACTAACAGCTCTTAAGTGTCCATATCAAAGGACAACTCCATCACTAATCCTTCACTCATTAGCCTTGCCATCAAAGATAGAGACGGGCCCATCTTTTCCACTAGACTCAACACAATGTTGTCCACCACAACAAAAATTATTTTATCTTTCTTTCATTTTACAGGAACAAGTTAAGAATATAGCTTCTAGCATGTTCCATAGGTTACTAGAGTCTTTGTTTAGCAAAAAGAAGGGTCGGCACCTTTTTTCTTTTCCTTCCTTTTGTTTAACGAAAGAGTACCCCTCTTCATCTAATACTCAAGTCTTCTCCTTTGGGTTTTGTGATCTACAATAATCACCATAATATTGGCCAAATTGAGATTTATGATTGGGAACAAGCAAAGTTCGTAGTAATTTTTTGTAAGAACAAATCCTAACATGACTTCATCAGTGTTATTATCTCGGTATCTCCCCAAGATTTATTCCCAAAGTAACAATCTGATGTCAAAAGTCATAACTCTAAGATAAATTTCCTTGACGCTCTCTCAAAATCCGTAACTTCTTCCATTATTCTTCTATATGCCACATTGCGTAAAACTTATCATATCAATTGCTGAGCAACTCCTAAGTCATCTCTTAATGGCCATTCATCTTGAGCTCTGCATTCCACCATGTTAAAAAAAATGATGACTTAACTTTATTTAGGTAAAGGCGGTTATACCCATACAAGATGAAGCCAGTCTTCAATTTGTAGATCCAAGCACCATCTTCTCACCCATTATAAGTAGGAATCTCTACTCTAGTTTCTACTTTGAATGGTTGTATCCTTATTCCATAATAAATGGTAACAATATCCTCATCTTAATTCACTCCATCCATTTTTGCATTTGTCAGAAGAGTAGGAACAGGACTGGGCCAGCTAGTCACAACAATGATTATTTGCATCATCATCCACTCCATCATGGAAATCATCTGCTCCAGCAATCCAACTGACGCAGGAGCTACAGAGCAAATTCCCTCTGTATCAAACGTATAGCCAATTAGGCCGCCTCTGTATGGCCTATAAATAAATCCTGTGTGCCTGTAACTATAAATAGTTTTTACTGAAAGAATAACGGGACGATTGATTGATTGCTTAATGAGAATTTTTCTCTTGTGAGTTTTCTGTTTGTCTCTCTGTATCATGTTTGTCTTGGTAGGTGGTGAGAACACAGGAGCTCGGGTGGTTCGTGGATTCGGCCATCGTGGGAATTACGTGGAAAAGGGCGGAAATTCCTGTGGTTCGCGTTTTGAACGTAGCAAGAAGTTCCGTTCCGTGGAAGTCGCTCACTGCTTCAGGCGGAAGCAGTTCTTTCTCTGTTCAGCAGCTCGTCACCGGCGTTCGTCCGGTCTCATTTGGTATCAGAGCTGGCAAGATGCCACCTCGACGGAATCCCCAACGACCTGTCCGTGACATGGTGGTTGAAGACCTACAGCGAGAAGTTCAGCGATTGCATCAAGAATTGGCAAGAAGAGATCAACGGGATGCAGATCGTCGTCAAGAAGAGGAAGAAGACCTTAATCCGTTTCACAACGAAGTCTCCAGTGAAGATGAAGATCGCAGGAGAAGACCATTGCGAGACCGAACCGTGCATCGTGGCGACGTGGGAATAAAAATTGATCTTCCAGACTTTGACGGCAAGTTAGATCCTGATGAATTTGTGAATTGATTACATACTGTAGAAAGAGTTCTTGATTATAAAGAAGTACCTGCCGACCGGATTGTCAAATTAGTGGCAATCAAGCTTACGAAGAGTGCTTCATTGTGGTGGGAAAATTTGAAGCGTACCCGAGTACGCGAAGGCCGCAGCAAAATCACGAGTTGGGAGAAAATGAAGAAGGAATTGCAGCGGAAGTATTTAACCGATCAGTATCGACAAGAACTATTCTTGAGATTGCAGCGCTTACAACAACACCAACTTATTGTTGAAGAATATGTGGCTGAATTTGAGCAGCTCATGCTCAAGTGCGATCTGGTGGAACCTACTGAAAACACCATTGCTAGGTTCATCGAAGGCCTCCAACCCGCCATTGCTCACGTGGTACAACTACAGTCCTATTGGACATTGCAAGATGTCATAAATTTATCCATAAAAGTGGAGAAGCAGCAAAGAAATTCCAAGCCATTTCACCTCAGAGCACGGGAGAGTGGAGCTGAGAAAGCCTTCCAGACAAGTAGGTCTGCAATTGGTGGGGCATCTACATCAAGTATGGGCAACACTGCTGATAAGAGAACAAACCAGGTTCCTCCTCCTCCTCAGTCAATCGGGACAGCCGCAAGAAAATGTTTTAAATGCCACGGCTTCGGGCATATCGCCTCAAATTGCCCAACTAGGCGAGTGGTCACTTTAATTGAAGAAGATGAGACGGTGCTTGACACCCCTGAGGCCCATGTAAGCAATCCTGACAACAACACTCATTCGGATCACACAGTTATTGGTGCAGATGAGGGAAAACTCCTAGTCCTCAGGAGATTGCTAAGTGCGCAGAAAGAAGAGCCAGTGCAGCGACATAATCTCTTCAAGACTAGATGTACCATCCAAGGGCGTGTATGTCAAGTTATAGTGGACAGCGGCAGTTGCGAAAACATTGCTTCCTGCACCTTGGTGGAGAAGCTACAACTGTCCACCGAAGCACATCCCAAACCATATAAATTATCATGGATCCAGTCAGAGAATGCGGTAGAAGTCTCCAGACGCTGTCTAGTTCCTTTTTCTATCGGCAAATTTAAGGATCAAGTATGGTGTGAAGTGTTACCCATGGATGCTTGTCATTTACTGCTAGGACGGCCTTGACAGTTCGATAGAGGGACCATCCATGACGGAGTAGCCAATACATACACGTTGGTTCAGAATGGTAAAACCATTGTATTACTACCGTTGGCTGTGGGGCAAGAAGGTCCATCAACCGATCAATTCTTGATCAATAAAAAGGCTTGCCAACTGGCTATTCAAGACGTTCAGAATTGTTACCTGTTGTTAATAAAAGAAGTTGTTAATGATGACATTCCTCCGCAGCCAGAGGTTCAACGGTTACTGCAAGACTTTCAGGACGTATGGGTGGAGGAACTTCCGGTTGGTCTGCGCCTCTTCGAGACATACAGCATGCCATGGATTTCATTCCAGGGGCCACATTGCCCAACAGGCCCCCATACCGACTTCGTCCCGACGAGCATGAGGAATTGAGGAGGCAGATAGAAGACTTGCTAGCAAAAGGGTTCATTCGTCCTAGCGTCAGCCCTTGTGCTGTGCCCGCCCTACTGGTGCCAAAAAAAGATGGAACCTATCGAATGTGTATCGATAGCCGGGCAGTGAACAAAATCACCATCCGTTATCGATTTCCCATGCCACGCATAGACGACCTCTTCGATCAGCTCCAAGGAGCTGTCTTATTCTCCAAGATAGACTTACGGAGCGGGTACCATCAGATTCGGGTACGAGAAGGTGATGAATGGAAGACCGCTTTCAAGGTAAGGGACGGATTGTTTGAATGGATGGTAATGCCCTTTGGGCTGTCCAACGCTCCGAGTACACTGTGTCCGTGAGGCTTACGCCTCAGACCGCCTAGAGGCTTACGCCTCGCCTCACGGACGAAAACCGCCTCGAGGCTTATTTACGCAATTTTAAACCTTGGATAGAGCTAATAGTAGTATCAGCTGGTATGCCAAGAATAGTGTGCTAATGGAATCACCATTCAAGCAAGGATCATAATAGATGTAGAGAGAGTTGTCATTCCAAATATTACAAGAAATACAAATCTTAAATTTTCTACGAGTTTCTGTATGAATCTTGATCAAGTAGTTATTCTTCCATGTCCATGATGTTTACAACTTACATATATAGCTTAATGATTTGAGAGAAGGGATACTAACACCGCCCACTACAAAAAATCATCGTTGAGCGTAGCAGTCAACAGTGGCGGTTTAAACTACTGTTACTTCTAGAAATTAATAGCAGTTTAAACCACTACGAATAGTAGTATTTTAAATCACTGCTATATTTAAAATATTACAATGATTTAAAACATTGTTGGAAACCCCATTTAGTTCACCTCTTTCGTCCAACCTGACATTTTCTTATTCTCAAAATCTCTATGCCCCTTAAGTATCGTGGTGATTTAAACTGGTTCTAAAGTTACTACTGCAAATTTTAAACTCACGTGGTTGCAAAAAGCATTTGCAACGATCACAATTATCACGGCTAACTTTTTTATGGTGGTTAAAATAGAGGTAAAAGTTTGAAATGAATATGATAAAAACTTTTTCTTTTCACTTTGGGAAGGTCAATAATGACCCAAGAGATGGTGCAAGATATATGATTTTCACCATTATGATAGAAAAGTTGGAGATGAGATTATATAACTTTTTCAAACACCATAGGAATAGCAACTGCTCCGGAATGTCAAAAAGTTCCTAATAGTGTAGTTAAAAATTGTGATCTACTTGCAAATGGCAATAGCTTCTATTTTCAGTATTTCAGCGTTAGTAACCTGCACAAACCTTTAAGGCTTTAGAGTTTTTGGATTTTAACTAAACTGTGTTAATCTTATGTGTTGTCACAATCCAATACAATATGACCTAATACCACATAGGTCATATCATGTCTAATTAATTAATTATGATAAAACTAATCTCAAAATCTGGTTGGAAAAGTACTGAAATAAAACATTCAATTTATATACTACAAAAGAGGAAGACTACTTAATCTTAAAATATTTTTTTATATATCATCCAAAATATATGCAATCTGAAGTCTGTCTAAACAATGCTTAGTAACAGAGTGAATAACAAAATAAAAGTCAAGTCTATAAAAATCAAAATTAAAAAAATATACCTGCAACACAGATCAGAGTATGATATCCAAAACTACTCAGCTCACTCATTATCCTTCCCTTGGCTGAATATAAAAATAAAAACAGGAATAAACTAACATCGCTCATTAAACTATTGCTGCCTAAAATAAAAATCAATAACTAAAACTAAAAAAAAAATTGAAAATATTAATTGTACTATAAAAGTAAAAGTAGAGTACAAAAAACTAATATTGAAACTAAAGTAAAAGCTGAAACTAAAATCAAATGAATTATAAGCAGATATTCATTTTATCATAATGGTTCTCTACCCAAATTTTATATTTCTTTATAGCTTCGTTAACAAAATCCCACCTTGATAGCCCACAGGCCTTGGCATAACAAAATCACACATTGGCCGCCCATTAGCTGCCTTATTAGAGCTTTGACCATTGGTCATATTTCGATCTAACTAAGGTGGATCGGCCATCTCAAAATACTTAATATAATTGTATGCGACACAAGCATATAAAAAACAAATAAAATGAGCACCAAAAACTACCTAGAAGCATCTCACTCTTCTACAAATTAAATTCCATGACTCTTTTATGATTTAGTTCGCCAACCTTGCTCTAATACTAAAAGGCTTGTCATAACACGGCCGACCTGACATGACCTAATACAACATAGGTCATACCGTATCTAATTGTTACAAGACTATAATAGCTCAAACTCATAACTATCGAGATATTATTTGCTTTGCCCTAAGATACTCATGATTTTGTTCTGTTAGTGTAACTTTGCAGAAGGTTACCCATCTTATAATTTCTCTAGGATGAGTAATTTTAACTACAAAGTTTCTTAAATGAAATTGCAACCATTACACCAAAAGGCGTCTCGATCGAAAAAGTATTAAAAATATAAAAATATTAAAATAAAAAATAGCGTAATAGTTCCTTATAATGGGACGAGCAAATTTTTCAATATGACCGACTCACGAAAATTGCTCTATGATCTCTAAAATCAAAGTTATATTTTCTCTCTCCTCCCTTTTTGTCTCAAATTTCCACATGTGCCTTTCAATAATTATTTAAGAATTGTCACTCTCTACTCGTCAACTTTATTCAATCAATCAATTATAGGCTGCAGCTAGGATTACACCACCAACATTTTATTTAAAGGAAAGTCCATCGACCCACTCTCCTACACAATGTATTATATTTTAAGAGCCAACCCATATTCATTATAGTGTTAATAACCATCCTTCCTCGCTTACACATTTCTATTATTTTTCTATCATTGCATGTTTATTTCTATAATTTCTTTTTGATACATCCACAAAAAATTGCTTGATTGACACTAATCTTACGATAATATTAGAATTAGAAACTTCCATAATAGAATTCAAGATCATTCAAACTTTAATTTTAACAAATTTATAGTCAAGTTGAATGTATCAAGAAGACAAACTCGTCGACACTACAACTAATGAGATCAACTCCAAATGATTTCGAATCAAGCACACAAAATATATTTAGAAGTTTTTGGACATTAATTGAAGGATTAAATCTCTTTAATTATGATATGCTTATAGTCAAATCGAGCGATTTGACAAGATGAATATAACGAGCCTAAGATTGCACAATTCTAATATCATTAAGATATTCAAATATTTGATAAATAGTTTATGATCAATGAGATAAATGTGGACCATACTTTAGTTTACTCTTTGGAATAATACTCGACTTAGCACTAATCAACCACCCTTTGGCTGACTTGGCAAAGAAATACTTATTCCCTCTCCCCTATGGAGCTTAATCCTCAAGACATCCCCCACCTTCCTAGCTCCTCCTTATTGGTCCCTCCTCCTACTCCCTCCGCCTAAATTGGAAATCTAACATCACCAAACGAGACTCTTTCATGAATGAGTTCCCGATCTCGTTAGTCTCTCCTCAAATAACTTTTTTGCCAAAGAAATCTTTGAAGGTGCTTCAAAATGGGGGTTCTCTCGTTGGTTACTCGATTGGTTGACGGCCTTTCTACGAAAACTTGCTCTCTACTATTAATTAGTTTTGAAAACTAAAAAGTTCACTTTCACTTCTCTCCTTGGGTGATGGTTTTATCCTACTAAAATTTACCTCTCTAGAAGATTATGACATGGCCTGGTTCGGGGGGTCATGGTTCTTCTTAGGGAAACCTAATCTCAATTACTCCAATGAGGAAGTATCTTCCTCAGACCAAATCCTGTCAACCATCCTTCCCTACATAATAGCCACTATCTCCTCACCCAATAAGTTTGTTGTTTTGCAAATGGAAGGCCCTCCCTCAGATCCAATTCCAAACAAGTCCCTTGCACAATTCTAATATCATTAAGACATTCAAATATTTGATAAATAGTTTATGATCAATGAGATAAATGTGGACCATACTTTAGTTTACTCTTCGGAATAATACTCGATTTAGTATTAATCAACTACCCTTTGGCTGACTTGGCAAAGAAATACTTATTCCCTCTCCCCTATGGAGCTTAATCCTCAAGACATCCCCCACCTTCCTAGCTCCTCCTTATTGGGCCCTCCTCCTGCTCCCTCCGCCTAAATTGGAAATCTAACATCACCAAACGAGACTCTTTCATGAATGAGCTCCCGATCTCGTTAGTCTTTCCTCAAATACCTTTTTTGCCAAAGAAATCTTTGAAGGTGCTTCAAAATGGGGGTTGTCTTTCGTTGGTTACTCGATTGGTTGACGGCCTTTCTACGAAAACTTGCTCTCTACTATTAATAAGTTTTGAAAACTAAAAAGTTACACTTTCACTTCTCTCCTTGGGTGATGATTTTATCCTCCTAAAATTTACCTCTCTAGAAGATTATGACATGGCCTGGTTCGGGGGGCCATGGTTCTTCTTAGGGAAACCATTTATCCTGCAAAAATGGTCCCCTAAATTCAAGTCTATGTGTGATGAATTCACTTCCATACCTCTATGGATCAAAATCCTTGATCTCCCCTTCTCTCTGGAACCCTTCGGATATTTCTAAAATTGTCAGTTATGTTGGACCTCCACTAGTTATAAACTCTCTTACTGCCAAGAAAACTCATCGAACCTTCAGTAGGATTTATGTTCAGATCACTAGCGCCTCTCCTCTGCCTGATGAAATTCCAATTATGTTGGATGGTGAAGATTTAGTTCTTAAATTTTTTTATGATTGGAAGCCGACCCTATGTGATGATTGTGATTTCCTTGTGCACCCTCCGTAATTATGCCCCTCTAACCCATCTCCAAAAGAACAACCTAATTGTCATCCTAGATGTAGAAGTGTTAGCAGAAATCACCATTTTCAATCCTTTGTTCCCAAACCTAAAAACAATACTCCTCCCCATTCCAAAACTAACCCCCTCCCTCACTATCGACGCATCAACCTACTGATGATGTTAGCTCCACATCTAATATCCCTCCTCCTATCCATCCTCAGCCCGCTGCTGAGGTTAGCTCCACTTCCTCAATCCCTAACCCTGACATACCTCCACCCTCCAACTAGGGAAAGGACATTATTCCTAATCTCAATTACTCCACTGAGGAAGATACTTCCTCAGACCAAATCCTGTCAACCATCCTTCCCTACATAATAGCCAATATCTCCTCACCCAATAAGTTTGTTGTTTTGCAAATGGAAGACCCTCCCTCAGATCCAATTCCAAACAAGTCCCTTCACACTTCCAAGGTTCCCACCCCCCCCAAAACAAAAAGCTACATCAACCTCTTCTCCTCAAGCATAGAAGGTCCAAATATGCCAATAAGCAAAACCCTCAGCACCCAAAATTCAATGACCCTTCCGATTTCCAGCTGGAATGTTAGAGATTTTAAAAGCCCTGAGAAAGTAACTGTTTGTAGAGAGCTAGCCAAGTTGATAAAATTAAAATGTTGTGCATCCTTGAAGCCAAAATCCACTGCTCCTTGGCTCTGGACAATTGGTTTATTCAACCCCACAAATTTTTTTGAAAATGAAGCTTGTTGTGATAATTTTAGGGCATCCAGCCCTAGCAGAATACGACTGAAATGGGACCCCTCTTGCTTCTCCTTATCCCCATCCCTCTTTTCTCCCCGAATTATACATGGGCAACTTTCCTCTGGCTCTTATCCCCAATTCTTCTTTTTGTTCTATATGCTACTAATTCTTCTGATGAGAAATCTCTCTGGCAACATATTCAAAATCTAGCTGCCTCTATTACCTCTCCATGAATCATCATTGGTGACTTTAAGTGTTGCAGATTTGCTTCTAAAAATATGGTGGCAATGCATTACCTTTTAGCAGGCTTGGTGGCAATAATCTTATATTCAGTATTAGAGCCCAAGATCTTGCCTCGGTTGGGCTCTTCTACTCCGGTTTCAACCAAAGGGCTGACAACCCTATACACATTAAGTTGGACGGGATCCTGGTTAACTCTGCCTGACAAGAGTGCTATCCCTCTTCCTATTACAAAGAAGTAAATTGCCTCCTTTCCTCTTATCACTCCTCTTGGACTTCTTGGATGATACAATGCATCAAATCTAAATGGCTCTCTAATGGCGAAGATCTAAATGGCTCTCTAATGGTGAAGATGATCTTGGATTTTTGTATGCTAAAATCAGATCCAAGCACAATGCCAATACCAACAAAGAGCTCACTACATCATTGGGCTACTTCAACTCACCTCAAGGGATTGCTCATGCTACCATTCAACACCACTTTCCAACACCTTCAACATTCCTGTTGGGAAAACTATCCCACCTCATCTTTTTGCCTCCCTGACAGCTCCTGTGATAAATGAGGAAATTAAAGCTGTGATTTTCTTTGCCCCTTCTTTCGAGTTTTACAAATGCTCATGGTATATTATTGGTCTTCAAATTTGCAATGCTGTTAAGAACTTCTTCTATATTGGTCACCTTCCCAAAGGGGTTAAAGTTGCTGCTATTACCTAAATTTCCAAGTGCTCTCATGCAACCAATATCACTGACTTCAGAACAATATCTCTTTGCAATATGTTTTATAAAATTCTTGCAAAGCTTCTTGCTAATAGATTAACATCTATTTTACCTATTATCATCTCATGATAGTCAAGCTGGGTTCATTTATAAGAGAAGTTCTTCTGACAACATTTTATTAGCTTCTAAACTCTTGGGTGAACTCAAGGCTATTAAAAGTGACTTCTTCTGTGCTAAATTTGGATATTAAGAAGGCTTTTGATATTGTATCTCGTGAATTCTTGCTCTCTAAAATGTTGCAAAAGGGCTTTTCTGCTAAGTTTATCAATTGGATTAAAAGTTGTATTAGTAATGTTCACTTCTCTATTTTCTTAAATGGGGCGCTTGAGGAGTTCTTTAACTCTTCTAGGTTAAAGAAAGGTTGTCCCCTTTCCCCTTTGCTGTTTTGTATTGTCATGGATGCTTTCTCCAATTGCCCTATGGCCCCTAGGCCTTCCCCTTACTTTCTAGTATCACCTCAAATGGGCTCAATTATAACCACCTAATATATGCAAATGATTTACTTATTTTGGTTCTGCCACCACCCAGAATGCCCTTTCTCTCAATAGTATGCTTCACTCCTTTACAACTGCCTCCGGGCTTTATTTCAATCAGGCAAATATACCATTTTTCTTCTCCCCTCACTCCTCTACTACTTCTGATATATGCTTTATTCTTAGCATTCCCCTAGTTCGCTCTATTATAACGTATTTAGGATTTCCTTTCTCTCCTAAAAGCCTCACTTCTGCTCACTTCCAACCAGTATTGAGTAAAATTTCTATTCTACTTTTTTTTTAATTTCTGCTCTACTTGATGGTTGGAAAGTCAAATTTTTATCTTTTGTTGATATAATACAATTCTTAAATTCACTACTGAAAAGATGGAATAAAATTTGTAGATTTTTTTAATTTCTTTAACTTTTCAACTACACCAAAATCGTACATTTCCAATAACAAAATGGTCAATCATGTTCAAAATAGTGAAATAAAATTTGAATTTCTTAATTGAAATGTGTGTTTGATACATTCCAATATTGTAAAATTTTGTCACCTTTCCAATGACACAAAATCATGCAATTCCTTCTAGAAATGATTGAGGCTTCATTTGGGATAATTTTCTCACTGTTTTTAAAACAACTTTTTAGAACTAAAAAATTGCTTTAAAAAATAGTAAGAAAACAATCCCAAACGAAAGCTGAGTTGTTCCCAAACCATTATAATAATTCTTTTTTTTATCAAATATTTTTTTATTATTTATATTCTAATTTCTCTTTTTTTATTATTTTATTATAATTATTATTTGAGTTATAATCATTCTTTCATAATGAATAAGTCGGCTCAAGAGCCAACTCAAACTCGTTGAATTAAACACAAACTCGAGCTCAAACTTGATTAATTAATCAAACTCAAGCTCAAGTTCAAAATTAGAGGCAACCTAAGCTCAACTTGACTTCTTTACACCCCTAAGACATATTACCATCATTATAATAGGAAAAGTAAATAGTTCAAATTTCAAAAGATATTGAAAGGTTTTTATATAGACATTGTATCATCATTATTACAGAACAAAATAAAGAGTAAGCACTTCGAAGTTGGTGATGATGAGTGGTGGCGTGTGTTTGCATTCTAGAGAGAGAAAAAGATTACAAGATCATTATTATAAATGTTTTAGATCTCGACAAATACATCAAATAAAATAAATGGTTCTTCAACTTGGAATGTATCAAGGAATATAATCTGCACAAACAATGCCCCCTGCAGAAGATAATGCAAAACAAAATTTTACCAATGATATCAAGGTTTTCTCTTGGCTGGATCCACGACCTAACAACGTAGCCCAAACTCTTAATAAAACACAGTTCTCAATAAAGAATTTCAAATAGAAGCAGCACTAAGAAAACTTAATGGGAAAGTTGACTAGGCCTCTGGATTCTCTTAAATGTGGAGTTAAGCTAAATAAATACCAAAAAAACAAGTTGCAGAAGAAGAAGAATAAGGCTTCATTTGAGATTTTTTTATTGCTTCTTAAAGCAACTTTTTAGTACAATTTTTTTAATTTTTATATTAAAAAGCTGCTTTAAAAAACAGTAAAAAAACTGTCCCAAACAAAGCCTAAATTAACTTAAAAAATCACCTCATGGCTTAAATGGCGCAAACACCACAACTGCGTTGTGGCCTCCGAATCCAAAAGAATTAGAAATGGCTGAAATCATAAAAGGGAAATCGGATCAATTCGACTTAATTCAATTTTTCAACGAAAAGAAGTTGTTGGCATTTGTGGTTTCATTGATACTCACCAATATTGACTTCATGTTGCTGCTTCTTGTTAGCCACAGTATCAAATTCGAGTGAAGGCTCGGGATCCTACAGATAAAAAAATTGTTAAAAGTTATTTTATCGCTGTTGCATTCGCTAGTAAAGAGTAGTTCACATGGCATTTTCCTTGGGTTCTCAAAGAGATTACAATTGTAAAAATTCCCTTACAAATTTTACCTTAACTTTTTAAATGGTAAAAAGTCATCCTAGAAAGCTTTTTGATGGATAGAAACCTTTAGGATATGGAACTTACAAGCACTTTGTACTACCTAACTTGTAAGTTGACAGAACTCTACTGTCAAACACGGGAAGAATATGAAAGCTCGGATATGACAAAAAATTCAAAGAATTCCTGTTTCACAAAAATTTTCATTGTTTGGTCTATGCAAGTGCTAGCTGGTTTGGTCACATAAAACAATGGCCTTCTAATGACCAAAACAATGTCCTTCTAATGACCCGGTTAGGAAAGTAGAGGAATTAGATTTGACTTATGTTAAAAAAGGTAGAGGTAGACCTAAAAAGACTTGGTTAGAAAATATTAGAAATGATCTTTCTTTATTAGATTTAAATGAGAATTTAACTTTTAATAGGACGCAATGGAGAAAAAGATTCTTGTAGCTGCCCCCACGTAGTGAGATAAAAGGCTTGATGTTGTTGTTGTTGTTGTTGGTCTATGCCAAGTGCCTAACCAAGAGCAGTTTACTAAACTTAGGATAAAACCTTAGTTTTGGAACATGTTGATCATTTAGAGAAATCCAACTTGTAATTTTATTAAAAAAAAATAAAATAAAATAAAAAACTCGTAATTTTATATGTAAGGACAGCACACTGAGTCATGCAAAAAGAAAAGAAAAAGAAAAAACGGCACACTTACAAATTGGTTTATAGTAGGATGCAACCACCCAGTAGTAATAGCCTTTACACAAGTGATGGCTTCGAAACCTCCAGAAGCTCCAAGGGAATGGCCTATCAAGGACTGCAGGTAGAATTGTTTGAAGGTAGAAAACGTTAAACAGGACCACGTTGTTATAGAGAAAACAAAATGAAGAATATAAAAAGAATTATCAGCAGATATGAACAGGGAAATATGTACCTTAGTTCCATTCATCTTGATGTCCTTCGAGTTATTGAAAACCTTTTTTATAGCATTCAACTCAGCAAGGTCACCAGCAGGTGTAGATGTAGCATGAGCATTTATATAATTAACCTGGAAAATAATAAATAATGCATAAAATTTGAACATCATTCATCTCATTTTAAATAAATTTTCATCTGAAGTGAAAAATAACGATAGACAATGGCTAGAAACATTGAAATAGACATTAAGATATGACCCCAGAAAAATTCTATCCGGAAATGCTAAAACAGTAAGATGTGATGCCACTTCGATGATCGCACAAAATGGTACACATAACTTTGAGTTTGGAATTGGCTTCTTGTGTTTGTTTTTTAAGCATGAGTCGGCGTGCTACGGGCGCCAAAAGATTTATTATGGATTAATTCCTCCCTTCAAAAAGAGTATTTTGCCACCACCGAACCATGAAATAATAGAATCTTGCAAGTACAATAGGTTTGAGAAGTTCAATACCTTCGAGATGATTCACATAGCAACAAGTGTGTGCTAAGGCTGAGGCCACAAGCACAACATGCTTAATGAAGCTTTCAAAGGGGGTTAGAGTTTAGGTATGGGCCAACCCTCTCCTCAACTGACAATCACTTGGGAGTTGCTTCGAATCACCTTCTATTTTTAAATTTATTTATTTATTGATTTATTTATGCTTACTTTTTATTCGAAATAGAAACATGATTAATGTGTTTTTTTATTGAATATCACAAGTCAATTTATGTGTGTTAAAACGAAGATTTGAGAGCGAAAAGCTTGAAATTATTCATTACAATCTTTCCTATTTATAGATCTATAAAAGATATCCTAATGAGGAAATAATAAATTGCAGATTTAATACATAAGTAATACATAAAAATCTTTCCTAAATTCGTTCCTTCATTATGGCGTGATCCATGAGAGTATCCCACGGATTGATCTTTGTGTCCGTCGGATCTTTTGCACTGGGAACGGCTGGATTTCAACATTCCCCCTCAAGCTGGGGATGGGAAATATGGATCTGTCATCCCCAGCTTGTCAATCATTCTAAGAAAGGTAGAACTGTCTAATCCTTTAGTAAGGATATCTGCAAGTTGATCCTTTGATGATACATGGTCGACACTCACTAGACAATTGTCTAGTTTTTCTTTAATAATATGTCTGTCCACTTCTATGTGCTTGGTCCTATCATGCTGGACTGGATTGTGGGCTATGCTGATTGCTGATTTGTTGTCACAAAGTCTCTGGTAGGCCCCTTTATCTACATCTGGATCTTCTTTAGCTTCCCCCAGTTTAAGATTAGGTTCTACGGGTTTTGGTGCTGGTTTACAGGCTAGTTTACATGTTTCTCTTAGAAGATCTTTGATGTAATTATGTTGTGAAATGAATATTCCTTTGCTGGAGTGAACTACTTCAATTCCGAGGAAATATTTTAGTCTACCAAGTTATTTGATGTCAATTTCCTTAGTAAGACTTTTTCTTAAACTAGCTCTCTCCTCTTCATTATTTCCGGTCAAAATAATATCATCAACATACACTAATAATATTGTGACTTCCCTTGAGTCTGAGTGTTTGAATAATAGTGTATGATCCCTTTTACTCTGTCGATACCCATTCAAGAGTATGAATTTAGAGAATCTTCCGAACCAGGCCCTTGGTGATTGTTTGAGCTCATATAGAGCTTTTTTCAGTTGCACACCTTGTTACCTTCAGATTTTTCTTTAAATCATGGTGGTATTTTCATAAATATCTCTTCTTCTAAATCCCCATGCATGAATGCATTTTTCACATCCAATTGTTCCAGGTGCCAATTGTACTTGGCTGCTAGTGAGAGTAGTATTCGGACAGTATTCATCTTGACTACAGGCGCAAACGTTTCTTGGTAGTCAATGCCATATGTTTGAGTAAACCCTTTTGCCACTAGTCTTGCCTTATATCTCTCTAGTGTGCCATCAGCTTTGTATTTTACTAAGAACACCCATTTGCAGCCGACCGATTTTTTCCCTATCGGTAGATTGACGATCTGCCATATTTTGTTCTTCTCCAAGGCTTGCATTTCATCCTTCATGGCATTTTTCCAATTTTTATCAGATAAGGCCTCATAAACATCTTTAGGAATATGAATATCTTCTAATGTAACAAGAAAATTTTTGTGTAACGATGAGAAGTTGTTGAAGGATATAGAATTGTTTATAGGGTATAGGGGAGAAGGTGAGCTTACCATATTTCCAGGAGATGGTTCAGATTCTTGGATATGCTTTGGAGCACAGCTTGAGCTTGTACGTCTGGAGTAAACCTTTCCAAATCTAATATTAGCTTTGTCATTTATTTCCCTATCTTGGGTTTCAGGTGGATTGTTTTGAGGTGGTGGAGGAATGTCAAGAGGTGCTAGTTCATTTTCCTCATCCTTCCTCAAGTTCAGTGTACCCCTGAAGATGAGTTTTTGAGAAATAGGAATTTTTCTCATCAAAGGTAACATCGATAGAGACAAAGGTTTTTCTTGTGGGTGGATGATAACACCTATAACCATTTTGGGTAGCTAAATAGCCCACAAAGATGCATTTGAGTGCTCTTGGATCTAATTTTCCTCGCTCATGCTGTGAATATGAATATAGGCAGTGCATCCAAAGATTTTGGGTGTAAGATTATGATGGGTTCGAAACTCTGGGTAAAAAGTGGACAAGGTCTCCATTGGAGTTTTGAGGCCTAAGGCTGTTGAAGGTAATCGGTTTAATAGATAAGCTGCAGTTAAAAGAGTTTCCCCCATATAGGATTTGGGTGTATTGTAGTGAAATAGGAAAGCTCGGGTGGTGGCTAGAAGGTGACAATTTTTCCTCTCCGCAACCCCATTTTGTTGTGGGGTGTGAACACATGAGGACTCATGGATGATCCCTTCACTTTGGAAGTACGAGGAAAGGGTTTTGTTGAAATAATCTTTGGCATTATCGGAGCGGAATCTCCGTATTTTTACCCCAAATTGATTTTGGATAATGGAATGGAAGATGGGAAGAATGGTGCTAACATCAGATTTATTTTTAAGGAGATAGATCCAAGAGACTCTAGTGCAATCATCAATGAAAGACACAAACCAGCATGCCCCAGAGATATTGAGAATTTTTTAGGGTCCCCATCTATCACTATGAATAAGGTAGAAAGGAGTGTCACATCTCTCACTTTTGTTTGGGAATGAGGTTCTTTTTTGTTTAGCCAACTCACATGTTTCACAATGAAAATTTTTATTTTCTATTTTCTGGAAAAGTTGTGGATACATGTCTTAGGATATCAAAAGATGGATGTCCTAGTCTATAATGATGAAGCCAAATAGTGGAATTCCTATCTACTAGGGATAACATAGAACAACTATTTTTAGATTGGTTTGGTTCTTCCACGTAGTACAATCCTGCTTTCTCCTTAGCAAGTCCAATCTTCTTTCCCGATCTCCGGTCTTGAAATAAGCAATAAGTAGAGTTAAATAAGGCTTGACAACTATGATCATTGGTAAGTTTTTGTATTGATATTAGATTTGTGGATAATTGTGGTACATGGAGGACATTTTTCAGGGTGAGTGAGCAAGATAATATGATGTCTCATTGGCCAGCTACCGTGGTAAGAGAACCATCAGCAATGATGATTTTCTTGTTGTTTGGGCAAGGAGTATAGTTTATGAGGTGGGTAGGTGAGTGGGTCATGTGATCTGTGGCTCCTGAATCAATTATCCATAATTCATTTAGATGATTTCTGGAAGCACTTAAACTAAAAGAAATTAGAGTCTTACCTGAGAGTGTAAGTGAAGAAGAAGCATTTGGTTTTTCAAGAGATATCAGGAGTTGTTTTAATTTATCAATATCTTCTTTATTGAATTCTCCAAGGCTGGACCGTGCTTCTGGCTTACTTGTAGTGTTGTTGGCATATGATATGCTCCTTGTTTCTCCCTTTTGATTCCACTCTTTGCTGGAGGGTTTTCCATGTAATTTCCAGCATGTTTCCTTTGTGTATCTTGACTTTTTGCAATAGCTGCACCAAAGTGAGTCCTTGTCTTTGAACTTCGAGGAATCTTTACCCTTCTCCTTCCATGATAATTCTTTAGTCATCACCATTGCTGAGCTTTCAACTGCCTGCAGTTCTAAAATCACTCCTCGTCGGCTTTCTTCTGCGCGGATGAGGGAAATGGTTTCATTGAGTGATGGCGTTTCCTCCTTGCCCAGAATTTGAACCCTAACTTGGTCAAATTCTGTATTTAGTCCTGCAAGAAAATCATAAACTCTATCTTTTTTAATAAAGTTCTTTAGGATAGCAGCATCTTCCGGACATCTGGTTTCTATGCATCTATAGTGATCAAGTTCTTGCCACAGATTTTGTAGAATAGTGGCATACTCCGTCGCGGTCTTACTCCCTTGCTTTGTGCTTCCAACTTTGACTTTAATTTCAAAGATTTGAGCTGCATCACGAGCTTTGGAGAATGTTTGTCTGGCCGCATCCCATGTCCTTTGCAGTCGAAAGGAACATAAAAGTATCACTAATTTCTGGAGTCATTGAGTTCCACAACCATGACATAATCATGGAGTCTGCTTCATCCCATACCTCAAATTTAGGATCTCCTTTTGGTCCTCCTCAAAGGAGGTGATGTACTTTCCCTTTCCCCTTCAAGTAGGTCCTCACAAATTGAGACCATTTTAGATAGTTCTTCCCATTTAGACGATAAGAAAGTTGAATGTTTTAAAGATCACCTCGTCCATGGTGCGCCATAGACTCCTCATTTTGCTCAATGCTTTGGGAGGAATTAATTTCAGACATTGGGTAGCAATGAAGGCTTCCATTTTTTTTCCTCGGTTTAACAAGCCGACCGAGCCAAGTACGTAGGCTTGGATCAGTAACTTTGGGTAACCCGAGCCCAATCACGCGAGCACGTGAGCACGCGAACTCAAGTAGGAGCCTTCGAGCGGTCCTTCTGCACGATTCCGCCTCTTCTGCCGTAAGCAGTACCTTCGGCTTCCTCTTCCGATCCTTCCGCACGACACCAAGGGGAAGCCACGGCTAGAGGAAGAATCGGCCTTGACTGGTAGCTTCGCTCCTTCGTTCGTCGGCTCGGGAGAAGACAACCGAAGATGGCGTTCGAACGCTCCTTCTCCGGATACGCCTGGACGTTCGGCTCTTAGCAGTGATCGAGTCTCGGCAGCGATCGAGTTGTTCGTCTCATCTGGGTCGGCAGTGATCGAGTTCGACAACTTCGGCCTTCCTCTCGGATCGGAAATTTCAATCGAGTTGTTCGTCTCGTTTGGGTCGGCAGCGATCGAGTCTCGGCGACTTTGGCCTTCCTCTCGAAAGTTCCGATTGGTGCTTCGACGGTCTAGGATCGTTCTCCGACAGCAATTAAGGCTGTTGGCTCTGATACCATGTTAAAACGAAGATTTATTTGAGAGGGAAAAGCTTGAAATTATTCATTACAATCTTACCTATTTATAGATCTATACAAGATATTCTAATGAGGAAATAATAAATTGCAGATTTAATACATAAGTAATACATAAAAATCTTTCCTAAATTCGTTCCTTCATTATGGCGTGATTCATGAGAGTATCCCACGGATTGGTCTTTGTGTCCGTCGGATCTTTTGCACTGGGAACGGTTGGATTTCAACAATGTGGTATCTTATTTAATCAATAAAAATAAAATTAGCACCAATTTGATTTATCTGAGTCAGTGTGCTCTACATAGGAACTTGTATTTGATTGAATAGTAATTTCTACGATCCCATTGGACTTTGTACAATAGTTTTTGTTTAATTCTAAACTTACATATATCACAGATTCAAACCTTTTCTGTATGTAAATGCCACTCCCCATCCCCCAAAAGACATAGAAACTGAAAAAAAAAAAAAATGAACCCATGTCTTGTTCATAAGCAAGCAGGCGGTATGAGAACTACAGTAAGGTATACATGTTCAAATTTAATAATACAACAACAACAACTAAACAACATCATCAAGCCTTTGTCCCACTACGTGGGGTCGGCTACATGAATCCTTTTTTGCCATTGTGTCCTTTTAAAAAATCAAATTCTCATTTAAATCTAATAAAGAAATATAATTTCTAATATTTTCTAACCAAGTCTTTTTAGATCTACCTCTACCTTTCTTAACATAAGTCAAATCTAATACCTCAACTTTCTTGACCGAGTCATCGGAAGGCCTCCGTTTCATGTGACCAAACCATCTAAGGTGACTCTCTCTAATCTTATCTTCCACTGGTGCTACACCAACCTTTACATGTATATGCTGATTTTGTATTCTATCTCTAAGCATCCTCATCTCTACAACACTTAATTTAGCATTATGCTTCTTTTTTAATGGCCAACATTCAGCACCATAAAGCAACACTTAACTTAGTATTATGTTCAAATTTAACAATAACAGTTAAAAAAAATTAGGAGAATATGATTCTATTTAAATCTCTAATATACATTGTTATTAAGGTGTACTAGTCTCCCAAGCTACCAGGCCATTCTACTTTCCAAGCTACACTCACACGAACAAGGCAATGAAACTTCGAAGCTACAGTCACAAGAACAAGGCCAATGAAAAAAGTTTCCACATGGTTAGGTGTGAAAACGCCAGCTCACCAGCACATTGTATTACATGCAACGCACTGCCCCAAAAATTAAATATGACAATAAATTGCACTAATGTGCATTCAACAATAGCAAACAAGCCTTCACAATTAAAGTTTTTCTAGCTTATAATGAGAAAAAAATTGAATGACAGAACGCAGAAGACAACCCAGCATGGATTGGAAAAAGAAAAAGGGGCAACAGAGCAAATACGCAAAATATGAAAATTAACATACCTCTTCTGGAGCTACACCAGCATCTTCAAGACTTTTCTGTATACAAGTAGACAAACCAAGACCATCAGCCCTGGGATCAGTCATGTGATAGGCATCACAGTTAACAGCACCTCCCAAATACTCTGCAATAATTGGGGCGTCCCGTTTCATTGCATGTTCAAGGCTTTCCAAAACCTACAGTAGGGACACCATATAAATAAAAACTTGAATTGAATGACCAACGTGACAAATAAATAGACTGACCAACGTTATAAAAAAAATCTCATTCTTTTCTGCCAAATAAAAACAGCTACATCTCGTAACGGTTTTCACCAGTACGTTTTAGGAGCAGAACAAAAAGGTAGCCCTACATATTGCTTGCCTGTGAACCGTAACCTCGCATGTTATGTTGTATTGCGTCATAGCAATATGGACTTGACTCTAACTAAAAACAAAATCCCGATTCAAATTTCATGGCTTGATTTAGCATTCTATTGCAATAATTAGGAGTGAACATTCAGTTATCTACATTGTTTCTAATAGTAATCAAAACATTGTTCATTTGTTTTCCATTCCTTTCCGCTAAAATTACATGAATACTCTAGTTAACAAAGGTATAAGAGGTCTCATGGGAGAAATAAAAGATATCACTTAAAAATAGAGTTATACCTCCCATGCAACACCTCTCCACTTAGAACTTAAAACAATCATTTAATTTCAATCTTAAAATTTTGCTAAAACTATAGCTTATATTCTGATAATGCAAAAAATCATTATAATTCCTACCTTACATTGGCAGAAATTTGCTACTCAAACCTAAAATATTTTGCTGCATTATTTTTATAAGAATTATAGTATTTCGCTTCTATTTATTGTGCTAAAAACTACAGGTATCTGCTAAAAATGATGTATTTCATCTTTGTGGATACATAATCCTTCTAAAAACAGAATATCTTTACATCTTTATAAGTTGTTAATTTATTTAGATTTCAGCCAATTGATTGATTCCTTAACGTTTTATTGATGATCAAAAAAAAAAAAAAAAAACTTTCCACCTACGTTCAGTGTGAATCTAACGATGATAAAAGAGGATCAGCAGCATATCTCAGAATTAGCTATAATAGTACAGTAAAGTAAGTACACTCAAGTAGTAGAAATTATTTTTCTAACTCTTCTATGATGTTTTCTGAATTTTATTTTTCATCTCAATTTTACCATTTCCAATTCTTCAATTATATTCATATTTAGGAACTTTATTTTTACATTTATTTTAGAGTAAATCTCTTTACTTATAAATATTGACCTTTGAATTCTTCAAACTGTAGTCCTCTTCTGTGTACTGCAGGGATAGTCTTGCTTAAAGTTTATATTACCATATATACACCAATAAATTATGTCCCTATATTAGAATATTCCTAAATTTATATTCGAGAAGTATCATATCATATTATCATATCGCCATATTTTCTTATTTGTCTAAAAGTTCGTTAAAATGCACATCATAAGTACCTATTTGAACATATTCGTTTTCAGCGAAAAAATATCAAAAGGCACTATTTAAATAGTTATCCTGCGCCTACAATCTAAAATATGCTTGCAAGTAGAAAGCAAGGAGTATATGCAGTTGTAAATCAACTCTCACAACCCTACGATCAGAGCATGAACATAGATATTCAATGTGCACTTTGTATTACCCATCAATTTTGATATCACACAATATAATCAGTAAGATAAGAATGAATCAACTAAAACTTTTAAGTACATATGGCATTATAGAGCAAACTAATTGGATTCAAAGGCTTTGGACTTGCAAACAACCATCAGTTGACTAAGGAGATGTTTTAGGCATTTAAGGGATGTCAGAGCAAGATCACCTATGCATTTTAACTCGTCAGGACTCCAATTTAATGTTTTCTACACAACAATCCCCGATTTGGAAAACACAAGCCAAACGAAGCATGGATTACCCATCCGCTGCTGTGAAAATCTTTTATAACGCAGAGCCATGTAATGTACTCATAATTCTACACAAAAATTATGGCTCGTACAAACAGTAGATCATTCAGTGCACTAGGATGGTATAATTGATAGAAAAGCTAATTTGCCTCTTGATAATGAATTTTCTATCTGGGGTAGAGTAACAGAAACCATGCCAACTAAATTTGAAGTTTTTGAGATAGCCTTGATCAACAACTGTTTCAAAGCTATAATCCCCCCCATAATATACACATCTTCATTCGGATCTTGTTGAATGATATTGTGCAATCAATGAGACAATATCCAACTACAACTACACTAATTATGTAGCACGATAGAAAAGTTTAGTAAAAATCTATGATGCACCGACACGCCTCTTAAAGAGGGTATGCAGTGTCAGACACGGACACGCGTCGGACACGGCATGGACACGTGTCCGACACGGCATTGGAGTGTCGGAATTTAAAACATTAAAATTTAAATCGGACAAGCGTGTCGGACACGCGTGTCCGGTTATTAAATGATAAAATCATCCCTTCTATTTAGCCTTTTCGCGAACGAGAAGCCCTATTTTTTCGATCCACGAAAGAAATCTTCTAAGGCGGACCAGGAGAGCTCACAGTCGACGCCAAACAGAGCCCGCTGCCTTCGCCTCCCGTTCCTTCGTCATTTCTGCTCGGCCAAGCAGAGCTCGTCTTTCTCATTCCTTCGTTCTTGCATTATTTCTGCTGTCATTCGAGGCAAAGTTCGCAATCAAGGCCAAACAGAGCACCTTCTGCGCGCAAGAGAGCCAAGAACTGTAAGTGAATTTCGCCATTTCTTCTCTTCATTGTTGAAAAACCTAATGTAGATGCTCGGTACCGCTCGGTATCGCTAGGTACATGATCGGTACCGCTCAGTACATGCTCGGTACTGCTCAGTACATGCTCGGTATTGCTAGGTACATGCTCGGTACTGCTCAGTACTGGTAGGTATATGCTCGGTACTGGTAGGTACATGGTCGGTACTGCTCGGTACTGGTAGGTACATGCTCGGTACTGGTAGGTATAGGTACATGCTGGGTACTGGTAGGTACATGCTCGGTACATGCTCGGTACTGGTAGGTATATGCTCGATACTGCTAGGTACATGCTCGGTACCACTCGGTATCTTCACATACAAACTTACGAACTTTAAAAACATGCAAACTTCAAAATTACTCTTACAATAAAATTTTGTTCCCTGGAAACCCCCGCAGGGGCGCTACCCCTTGACCCCGCGACCTGACCGGGCAGGTTGAACCCCGCCAAGGGGCAGCGCCCCCTTGGACCCCCGGCAGACCAGTATATTGTTTTATTCATGTTGTGATTTTTTTATTTCATTTCATGACATTTTAATTCGATGTATTCATATGCATGATTGGTTTGTTAGCAAAATGAGCTCGGTTGCTGGCGGGAGTGGATTAGGTGAAGGTTCAAAAGAACCATCTGTAGAAACTGATAAGCCATTATGGATTCATGTAACAAAGTTAGGAAAAAATATTTGAAGGAGGAGGGAATGTGTCATTCAAATGCAATTATTGTGGTGGCACCTACAAAGGATCTTATTCTAGGGTGAAGACACATCTACTTAAAATTTCTGGCCATGGAATAAAAATGTGTCCTAAGATTACTACGTCACAGTTGATTGAATTGAACAAACAAGTTGATGAAGCTGAATCTAGGATCCAAAGGACACTCCCTAAAGAGGTACCTTTGCCATCTACTCATGGCTCATCTCATACTTCTTCCTCATCTGTGAGAGTTGATCAAGCTTTATCATTTAGAAGTGAAGGATATGAAACAAAAAAAAAAGAAGAGTGGCCAGTAGTCCTCTAAAGAAGGCTTTTAATTTGCAGCAGCGAGAGGAATTGAATGGTGAAATAGCAATGATGTTTTTTTTCAGCGGGACTTCCTTTCAACCTTGCAAGGAATCCTCATTATAAAAATACATTCATTTTTGCATGTAACAACAACCTCGCAGGATATGTTCCATCTGGCTA
This sequence comes from Dendrobium catenatum, assembly GCF_001605985.2. Lineage (NCBI taxonomy): Eukaryota > Viridiplantae > Streptophyta > Magnoliopsida > Asparagales > Orchidaceae > Dendrobium > Dendrobium catenatum. The sequence continues at coordinate 321,606 of NW_021318569.1, read as the reverse complement.
CAATGCATTAAGATCGAAATTATTGGAAAGAGAAAGAGCACATATTGAGATATTGCTTGAACCAACAAAAGGAGTGTGGAAAGAAAAAGGTGTTAGTTTGGTGTGTGATGGTTGGACAGATCCTCAAAGAAGACCCCTTATTAATTTCATGGCCACTTGAGAATGTTAGCTGTTGCTGAAACTCATTTTGCCTCTGTAATAATCATGTTGAGAAGATTCAAACAAATTAAAAATGCTCTTCAATCTATGGTGATTAGTGAGAAGTGGTCTTGCTATCGAGAAGATGATGTTGGGAATGCAAGGTATGTTAAGGAAAAGGTCTTAGATGATTTGTGGTGAGATAATGTAGACTACATTTTGGCTTTCACTGATCCAATTTATGATATGTTGAGAGAGGCTGACACAGATAAATCATGTCTACATTTGATTTATGAGATGTGGGACTCTATGTTAGCAAAAGTGAAAGAAATTATATACAAACATGAAAGAAAGTCACATGATGAAGACTCAAGTTTTTGGAGCATTGTCTATACTATTCTTGAAGATAGGTGGAGCAAAAGCAACACACCTTTGCATTGTTTGGCTCATTCATTAAATCCAAGGTATATTTATACTTATCTTTTAAATTAATTTAAATTTATTGGTAAATGAACATATAATTTTATATGATTTGTATTATTTGAAGGTATTCAAGTAAAGAATGAATTCAAGAAGACCCTCAACGTGTCTCACCACAAAAAGATTTAGAAGTTTCAAATATGAGAAAGATATGCCTGAAAAGATATTTTCCAAATGATGAGGAGAGAAGAAAAATTAATATAGAACTTGTAAAGTTCTTTGAATATTTAGAGGATTTTGGTGATCAAGAATCTTTGGTTGATAGATGGAGGATGAATCCAAAAATGTGGTGGTTGATTCATGGAACTTTAGCACCGCTTCTTCAAACAATAGCAAAAAACTTCTTGGTCAAGTATCATCCTCTTCCTGTTGTGAGAGAAATTGGAGCACATACTCATTTATTCAATCAATGAATATGAATAAAATAACTCCACAACGTGCTGAAGATTTAGTTTATGTGCATACAAATCTTTGTCTTCTATTAAGGAAAACCCCACTTTATATAACAGGTGATAACAAGATGTGGGATGTTGCTGGAGATGGGTTCGAGTGCCTTGATGATATGGGATTATTGGAGGTTGCAAATCTTTCTCTAGATGAACCAGAGTTGGAAGCAATGATATTCAATGATGATGATATTGAAAGCCAAAGACCAACATCTGAATCTAATTTTATCATTCCCTCTATTGAGTAGTTAGACCTTCATGTTGTATTAAATGATTTTTTGCTTATATTTTTGTGTTTGTACTAGACATTTTGTACTGAACATCTTTATGTTATAAGCTAAACAAGTTATCAACTTATCATGAAATTGATTTATTATTGCTTGACATTTTTACTACAATGTCACCTTAATTTTTATATATTATATTAAAAAATTATTATGCCGTGTCCACGCCGCACCCGTGTCATATATTTTTAAAAATTGTCGTGTCCCGTGTCCGTGTCGTGTCGTGTCCATGTCGCCGTGTCCGTGTCGGTGCATGATAGGTAAAAATTATTGATAGCTAAACTGAGCGGGATAGAAATAAGAATATTGAGATGAATTTAAGGAAAAACTTGAAAAAATAAATTAGGAAATAATCATAGTAATGGTAGGAGAGATGAAAATAGACTTGGTGATTTGGACATGAAGGGTAATAAATTCCCCTCTTATACAAGTAGATAAAATTAATCTCAAAAAAATTAGAAGGGATGGAGCTATAAAGTGACACAGATAGAAGTTGCTCAAAATGTTTTGTATAGAATAAATTTAACACCTAATATAAGTCTAAGTAGGATGAATATGAGGATTCATAAAGCTCGTCCCCAAATAGTTGGGATAAGGCTCATTATGATGATGCTATAATATGAGGTTAGAATCAATCTTGAATGTGATGCAGATGTAATAGACGATAATTCAAAGATGAAGATTCAGGCATTGAACTATGAGCTATATAACAAAAAGATGCAATACAAAGAGATAAAATGACAGATATTGAAAACAATGTATATTTAAATTTTTGCCAAGTACATTGACAATCAATTCGATGGAACTGAAAACACATTCAGTCTGAGAAAGTATTCTATGACTATCCTTGCTGTAAAGTTAATTGCTGAAAAATTAGTGACCAACATTACAAAACTAATGGTATGTACACAACTATCATAAACAAAGTTTGAATAAGCACCGAAGACACCAATGTAAGATTAATGAGGATACCAGATGCAGATGATGAACCATACAAGATATGCCAATACAGAAATATGTCAAACCTCCATAGTAAATGAATAAGGGTAGTTATAGACAGAATACCAGTACTGCAGAACCTTCACCCATAACAAATCCATCACGACCTTTATCCCATGGCCTTGATGCAGTCTGGGGTTCATCATTCCTTTGGGATAGAGCTCTACAGGCAACAAATGCACCAAGACCGATGGGAATGATTGAAGCTTCAGTTCCTCCAGCTATCATTAAATCAGCATCTCCTCGACGAATATGATTTGCAGCAGCATAGAAACAGTAATTGGATGTAGCACAAGCAGTAGAAATTGAATAGTTTGCACCCATGAAACCAATGTCCATAGCGAGCAAAGCAGAACCCATGTTGGGAATCACATATGGAATAAAGAATGGCGTTAATTTTCTATAGCCTTTATCAATCAGAGCTCGAACACCATCAGAAAACACAGAAACCCCCCCCATGCCTGTTCCCACTAGAACACCAGCTCGAACTTTGTCAACCTGTTATGATGAAAAATTAATCAAATTAAGTTAAAGAGATGCTATACGAACAAATTAATTCGAATAATATAAGGGGAAAAATGCAGCAACGAGTTGTTAGGGAACCAAAATAGAAACTTGAAAGCAACCATGTCAAAGAATTTGAAGGAATATCATAAATTTATGAAGGAAAAGAATGAAATCCATAATTGATATAGTATTGTGACTAACCAAAACAAAAGAGGTTAATTTGACCTCCAAAATAATGAGAAATTATGAATCAATTAAACAATAGGCACTGAAATATTCAGTAGGAGTGAAAAGCTTTGTATAAGTTTTAGCAAGGAATAATTGCCACTTTTAAATCTCTACAACTAATAAAACCATTTTAAACTCAACCCCTTAGCCATTAAACATTTTAGGATAAAGTATGGTATACTTTTTTGTCCCATCCAACTTTAATTTCAAATATCTTCATCATAACGTATTGTGTATATCCTTATCTTACTCATCTCACGCATGCCATGAGCTCTAGACAATATTTTCCCATTCTCCTCTCGCTCACCTGGTGCCTTTACTCTGGCTATAACCTAGAAGCATCCAGTTATTACTTTCAAACATGATTATTATTATATGGCTGCTAATAATGGATGAAATAATAATCAATAACTACTACACAATAATCATGTTGAGTGAATTTAACAATTATATCTACTAATAACCGAATCAAATTATATAGTAACTAGAATTACCCAAAAAAACATAAGAATTATGGAGAGGAAGATAGAAGAAATAAAAACGTTGAAAAATAATTTGTTGTTTAAAAAGGTCTACCAGGTTTTACTCAAAAAGAATGGGATTAAAAATAAATAAAGGTCAATTCATGAGCCTTAAATTAGCTCTTTTGATCAAAATCATTGATTTCATTGCTTATGTCAAACCTATATGTCATAGATATCATATTTGATTCAAGAGACTTTGGGATTGGCGATATGTCCCATCTCCCTTTAGATTTTAAAATAATTGGTTAGTGTTGAATAACCGCCTACTAACATAACTATCCACTAAACTAGACCGCTCGAAACCGCTTGCTCCCTCTAGGGTTCTCTATTTCCCGTACGTAGAAGACTCCCAAACGACACAACTAAACGAGCACCCCTCTCGTTCTCTATTTCCTGCACACAAGAAACCGTCCTCTCCCATGGGATTCTCACGCTGCAAGAACCCAATTACTCCCATTCGACTGTCTCATTTTTCTTTGCCACAGACAAGTAATCCGAAGACTCCCTCCCTTCATCTCCCTGAGTTGCATGCAAAGCCGAAGCCGACCGGCTCTCCCGCTTGCTTCTCCGTCCTGCACGCGGAAGCCCAGCCATGCAACCCGTGCCGATCCGACCCCGCTCCTACGTCTCCATCCCAGGCCACCCGTGCTCGACCTGACCCACTTATGACTCCCGTCGACTATCCCTACCCAAGCCAACAACAGCATGCAAGCCCCCCAAGCCTGACGCCCCTCTCGTTTTCACTAAATTGCACGCATGAGACCTCATAACCAAACTCGTTCTCACTCTCTCGGTTCATTCGCACACAGAAACCTCCTCATACGCCTGACTCTCTCTCTTTTGTTCATTCGATTGCACGCGGAAGACCCCCTCTCACTCTCGTCTCCCTTAGCCACACAAATCCTAACCACAGGAACTCACTCGATCACTCATTCTCTGTATGATGCATGCAAGAACAGGAGTCGAAGATGGCCGCTCGCCTCTCCGTGTTTTTCGCACGGTTCTCGTCGACCATCCCTACCCAGGTTGAAGCCCCCCTCTCATTTGCTCTCTATTTGTTTAGCCCAACCAACCATACACAAACCCCAGCCAAATGAACCAGTCCATCTATCCAATATATATTTATATATCAATACAACAACAATATCAAGCCTTTATCCTACTGCATGGGGTCGGCTACATGAATCCTTTTTCTTCATAGTGTTCGGTTAAGAGTCAAATTCTCATTTAAATATAATAAAGAAATGTCATTTCTAATATTTTCTAACCATGTCTTTTTAGGTCTATCTCTACCTTTCTTAACATAGGTTAAATCTAATATATCTACTCACCTAACCGGGTCATCGGAAGGTCACTCTCTAGTCTTATCTTCCACTAGAGCTACTCCAACCTTTTCACGTATATGCTCATTTCGTATCTTGTCTCTAAAAGTAAATCCACTCTTCCACCTGAGCATCCTCATCTCTGCAAGACTTAAATTAATATTATGCTTCCCTTTTAATGGAAAATATTCTGCGACATAAAGCATTGCAGGTCTAACCACCATCTTATAGAACTTTCGCTTAGGTTTGGGTGGTACTTTTCTATCACACAACAAGCCCGATGCATTTCTCCACTTCATCCATCCAACTTGAATTTTACTAATAATATCACCATCTATTTCACCATCACTTTGAACAATAGACCCAAGATATGAAAAACGTGTACTCTTATTAATGACTTGATCGCTCAAAGTAACAAACCCTCCACGATATCTATTACTACTAAAATTACACTCCATGTATTTGATTTTAGATCTACTCAAAAGAAAACCTTTAGACTCTATGGTTGACCTCTATAATTCAAGTTTACCTTCAACGCCCTCATTAGTCTTATCAACAAGAAGGATATCATCAGCAAAAAGCATACACCAGGGAACATCCTCTTGCAAATCTATAGTAAGAACATCCATGACTAAAGCAAAAAGATATGAGCTTAAGGTTTATCCTTGATGTAATCCAACTGAAATTGGAAAATATTTGGTCAAACCACCTTGTGTTTAAACACAAGTAACATCTCCAACATACATATGCCTAATGACTTGAATATAAGCATTATTAATCCCTTTCTTTTTTAGAACTCTCCATGGCACTTCTCTTGGAACTTTATGATATGCTTTCTCTAAATCAATAAATATCATATGAAGATCTTCCTTTTCTCTCTATACTTCTCCATCAAACCTCTCAATAAATGCATGGCTTCCATAGTAGACCTCGGCATGAATCCAAATTGATTTTGAGAAACATTACTATCACGTCATAATCTATGTTCCATAACTCTCTCCCATAATTTTAAAGTATGACACATCAACTTAATTCATCTATAATTTGCACAATCTTGTGCATCACCTTTATTCTTAAAGATATGAATCAACACACTCATTCTCCATGCATCTGAAATCTTTTAGTCTTCAAAATAATATTAAAAAGTTTAGTAAGCCAAAAAATTCCTTCATCTCCTAAGAATTTTCACATCTCTATTGGAATATCATCAGGTCCAACAGTTTTCCCACCCTTCATTTTCTTTAAAGCCTCCCTAACTTCAGTTTTAAGAATACGCTGATAAAAATAAAAATCTTTATTTTTATATCACCTTTGTTGAATATCTCTTCTAAAAAAATACTTTTTGATCTTCATCCTTAAACAATGTCATTGCTAGGTCCCAAGTCCTCGATGAAAAAAGTGGACGGTTGTGTTAGGTAGTCGACAGCCAACGCAAACTTGCCAAATAATCATGACATGAATCCTATAATATTTATATATCATTATAAAAAAAAAATTCTGAAATAAAAATAAGTTTTTAACTTGACAATGACAAAACATTAAAAAAAAAAACAAATTCCCGTTTTAGTTTAATAAGCATTATCAACTCAAAGAAGGTGCACTGGGTGCAAATGCATCCAAGTTAAAGGTACTAAATTGATTGTCTAATATGTGTCAATCAACTTTAGAGAATTGCTTTAAAGCACACATCTAGCATGTTGTTCAACTGATGCGGAAATATTGTGTAGAACTTTTAACACGAATCTTTGCAGATCATCAAACCTCATAAACTGTAGTTCATCAGCTGTAAGTTATTAAGGTCTTAACAACTCGATAGAAAGGACAGCTTTACGTTAAAATCATACAAGCATTGCCGTGGTCTGAACGAAGTAACGAGCCATAAACTCCTAATACAGAAAATGGAATTACAACATTACCTTACTAAGAGCGGCGCTTCCAAGTGCTAGGTCAGCGTTTTCTAGTGCCTTCTTCCCGCTCACGAGACAATATCTCATGCAATCATCAAGCCTGCGGTCGTTCTTCCCGTCAATATACCCTTCCGACGAGAAACCCCTAATCTGTCCGGCGAATTTCGTAGGGAACACCGAGGCATCAAACCGATCTATCAATCCAATCCCGCTTTCCCCCTCGAGCAGGCGCTCATAGAACTTATCCACGTCATTTCCGAAAACCGAGACCAGCCCCATCCCCGTGATCACAACCCGCTTCTTCGGATCCGTCTCCCTCCTCGGAGCAATCGCAGCAGCAGCTACGGCAGCCCTCACCCGCGCCGACCGAGCTGCCACCCTCCCATATCTGCATCTCCGGGTAGCAACCGTAGGAATCGATGGACAGCCGCGGAGCCCCTCCGATGTAGGGATTTGTAAAGCTGCAGGGGAGAGAAGCGTCTGCATTTCGTGTGGAGGAAGACGAAGAAACCCTTCAGCGAGATCTTTCAAGTAAAGGCCGAGATGGAGGATTTAACGATATGGACGACGAGAGCGCTCGAAGGCGGCGATGTGAACGAGGTAGAAAACGAGTCCCACCCAACTGGATTAGCTGGCTCGCCAAGATGTCTAGGAGCAAAAATTAGTTGGGGATTTCTCTTTTCGCTTTCCCCCTTAGGGAACGTGCGCGGAGAGATTTTAAATTAATTTTATTTGTGAAAGACGTACATATTATTTTATTTCATATTATTTATATATTTAATATTTAATATTTAATATTACATATCTATTAGAGTAATAGTATTTGAAATGAAATATTAAAGTTTAAAGATATTATGGATGATAAGAATAAATTATATTAATGACATATTTAATATTAAAATTTTAAATAGATAGGAATGTAATATTAAAGTTTTAGATATTAAATATATAAATAGCATTAAATAAAGTGATATTAGTTTATTTATTTATGGAGAATTGAGAACTATGCTTTCTTGAATTTATTGGTAATTATTTCCCCAAAAATTTTATAAATTTCATAAAAAAAAAAATATTGGTAATTGAGATTAAGTCAAATAAAATAAAAATGTATATTTCATAAATTGAAGAGAAGAACACGTAAATCAAAGGTGAAGCAAAAAAATATTTATATAAATAGAGCATAAAAGTTAATGATTTTGAAAATTATCTTAATTTTTATTTGGAATTGCGACCTATAGTAATATTTTTAATTTTTTTGTATTTAAGTTGTTATATAAAGCCAATTTTTAATTTTTTTAGTTCAAAAAATTTATGTACTAAAAAGTAATAAGAAAAGTGTCTAAAAAAATCTCTGTCTCACTTACATATTGATTTATGCTCAAATGTTTTTGAACTTTTTCTTATTATATTCAGAAAAAATAGTCTCACAATATCATATTCCTCTATTTAAGTCATCAATTGTTATAACTATTGTATAAAATTGATCCCAATTTTAGACCCTCGACTTTATATAATAGCTTCTAATTTAGTTACAATATATCATTTTGAATTAATTTTGTACAGTCAATGAACTATTTTGAAAATTAAATCATATTAATAAAAATCTCGCTATATTTATGATTTTTTAAAATCATACTACTGACGTGGCGTATTCTAGTTAGTCTCTGGACAACGTTCTACGACAGGCCTGTTGACTGTACAAAAATATAGAACAAATAATTTTTTTTTCAAAGCAACCGACATACCTCCACGCCGGCCCCATCTCACCAAAACGACGTATCTCTTCGCACGATAACCGATTACTTCACGATAAAAGGGAGAAGTAGAGAACAAAAAAAAAAAAAAATATTCGCTAAAAAAAAAAAAACAGAACTTACGCTCATTCACTCCGACTCCGACGCTCTCGTGGTCATTCGAATTCGTTGCTTCAGAGGAGAAGTCTAGGGTTTACCCTTCATCTTCTCTTTTCGTCATTACTGTTCGGCTTCGTTGCTTCGCATGCAGAGATTGCACGCGCCACTTCTTGCACTCACTGTGGCTGTGCGACTTCGGCTACTTCGATCCTGTCCGACTCCGTTCCTAATACATATACATATATTATATATTATATTATATTTTATAATGTTATATTAAATAAAAAAGAGACAAAGAGAGATAGAGAGAAATAAGAAATCTTTCAAACATGTGTCGAAGACCCCGGCCGTCGTACCTTAGGTCCAACTTGGATGGTTTGAAATCGAAGACCTTGTGCCATCGACTTGAAGTCCAGCCGAGATGGTTTTAAATTTTGAAGACCCGCGGAATTGATCTTAGATCTAGGCGGATGGTTTTACAATTTGAAGATCCCACGCATTCGATCTTAGATCTTGGTGAGATGGTTTAAATTCGAAGGCCCTACGCCGTTGACCTTAGGTCCAGGTAGGAAGAAATTCCAGCAAAGGCCGTCCCGATTTCTCCCTCGGTGGGGAGGAGACGCCGGGAGGCTGCCGAAATTTCCTCAAAATCCAAAGGGAAATTCAATTTGAATATTGAATCAACTAAAATATAAAAATTGATTTTGAAATATTAATTAACTAATTTTAGTTAATTAAGATTTAATAAAATTAATCTGATTAAGATTAATCAAAATATTTGATTAATTAAGATCTTCAAAGTCATATATATCGTCAAATGCATGAGAGTGGAGAAGCTACAAGCACTCATTCTCCTCCTGTTCAACTAACCCAAATGTTTCTTTTAAGAGCTTTTGAAATTCAATTTTTTTTAAAAAAAAAAAATTCAAGAGTTATTTAAAATATGATAGTAATTTTAAAATCTAAGAACAACTTTGAAATTCAAGAGTTTTAAAATCCGAGAGCCGTTATTTATTTTTTTTTAATATATATTTTGGTTAATTAAATTAATTAATCAAAATTCATTTAAAAAAATAAAAAATAAAATAAAATATAATGTATTAAATAAAATGAAGAGGAAGAAAGAATGTTTTTTCACTATTTTGACATATACAAGCTCTCAACCTCTCCAAATAACTCTCAAAATAATAAACAGCTCTCCAAAGCTCTTATGTACAAGCTTCTACGGCTACTTGTACGCTCTATCTTTTGCAACCGTAAGCCTCAACTACTGCAACCACTGGCTACGAATACCTACAAACAAACATATGAAGAGTCAGTGCATCACAAATAAATTGAAAGAATGCTGATAAATCTAAGCTACAACAGGTAGAACAAAGTACTGAAATGCAAGAAAAGCTGAGTACGAAAAAGCTAGTAGAGCAAAAGTGCTAGAAAATAAGAAGAGAAGTGAATCACTGTAGTATGAAAAAGACTACAAGCACGGATCAACTAAAACACCAACCCAGTGTCAAAACCTCAAGGTGTCAAAACCACGAACTAAAACTAACTTACAACCCTTTCAAATTCTCTAAATAATAAATCCTAAACAACTTACATCTTCTTAACAAACACAATCAAATTCAAACCATAGGGTAGCCTTGTTTATAAGAACTTGGTTGTAAGACCCAATATTTGGCAACTTTCGTAGGAAAGTAGTAAGCCCGACCTTAGGGGGAAGTAATAGGTAAAAATTAATCTAACTCCTAACCCCCAATTAAAACCCTCGGCCACTTCTAATAGAAGTCGTAAGTCCAACCTCTGAGGGAAACATTTAGGTGATAATACAACCCTAGACCCCTCATTTGGGCATCCTAGTCTAAAAGGGCTAGGTTGTAAGACCCACAACTCGGGCCACTTAGCTTAAAGTGCTAGGTCATAAGACTCATCATTAGACAACTTCTAAGGAAGTAATAAGACATACCCAACTAAAATAATTGGGCTACCTTCAATGAAGGTCATAAATCCCACTAATTCGGGCTACTTTCTATGAAAGTCAAAAGTCCTAAACTAAAATTCAAATCTTTGGGCATCTTAGTCTAAAGGATTAAGTTGTAAGACCCACTTTTTAGGCTACTTCCTAAGGGAAGCCATAAGTCCTACCCAAATAATTGAAACCTCCGGGCAACCTCGCTATAGAGTTAGGTTAGGTTGTAAGACTCGTCTTTGGGAAACTCATAAATTGAGTAATAAGTCTCAATTCCAAATTGAAATCTTGGGGCTACTTTCTACGAAAGTTATAAGTCCCAAACTAAATCTAAAATTTTGGGTTACTTTCTACAAAAGCTGTAAATTCCAATCTAAATTCAAACTCCTGGGTTACTTTCTAAGGAAGCCATAAGTCTCGCTCCAATCTAAACTCCCGAGTTACTTCTAAACGAAGTCATAAATCTCAAACTAAATCAATCTCTGGATATTCTAATAGATGTAAACCCCAAACACCTAACAAAATTAAAACCACATCTAACCACTTCAATTTACATGGGATCCCTGAGAGGAGGCAACCAATAACTACTAATCAAATTCCCTGGACACTACGATCAATGATTGTTAGTGTTGGTAGATTGAAATCTACGGTAAACCCAGGACGACGGAACCATGGGATCTTGATCGGGTTTACCTTCATCTTTCCCACAATTGAGACTAAACACTTAAAAATTTATCCATCCTTAATAGAGAGTCTCTCTTACGTGTTAAGAGGGGTAATTAACTATGAATGCTTGTGCTCATAGGGAGTAAGTACCCCAGATCTTTAAACCTTGATATTACCCTTAGGGGAAATCTGGTTAACTACAATCTAACTTAAGGGAAATGGAATCCTATGACTACAAAGCGGGCTTCATGCATTCGTGTCGTATTTTTCTTGAGCCAACAAGGCCTCCGCACAGAATAATTTCTCCTAGTTCACTCCTTAGTGGAGAGAGAGAGAGAGAGAGAGAGAGAGAGAGAGAGAGAGAGAGAGAGAGAGAGAAGGGGACTAAAGGCCAAGACTGCGAACAGGTGAATCTCAGATGAGCAAGTTCCACGCAGAATCCCTTTAAAACGAGAAAGAGCACAAGCACATGTGAGGGCTCACTGTTAAGTTACCACTTACTAAAGCATCATTATTAATCATCATGATCCATTTACACATGTAATGATACACACACCACCTTTTCCAACTGACCACTAACGGTCATTTGACATGCTCAGGGAACTTTTTCCCTTTTTCTCTCTGTTAAATACCGGAACGCTGGAATGCATAAGCAAGCTTTTTCCCTTCAAGTTACTGTTCATCTTATACTTCTCCGATTTCTAACATGGTATCAGAGAGCGATTAAGCTTCACCGCTGATCCATTCTTCTCTAATGGCGGATCAAGGAGCTTCGTCTCAGACGCAGTCCGCCTCCTCACAACCTATGAATGCGTCCTCTCTATCTGCTACTATGGCCGACTTCACCGTCCCACCCCCTCTCAAATTTCTCATGTCGAATCTCAAGCTCTTGGAGCATAATTAGCTGACCGTCGACAACTATGCTTTGTGGCGATTGCAAATTCATCAGGCCTTCTCTGCTAATGGATTTAAAGGCTATATCTCCGGCGAACTACCATGTCCAGATTCTGTCAGTGATCAGAAACTCTGGAAGTTAATTGATCAAAACTTGATCTCTGCCCTGTTTTCCACCATTTCACCATCTGTTCTACCATACATTCTGCATTTGAAGACGTCTCACGAGATATGGACGACTCTGGAGCATCGCCTGCAGCCCTCCAACCGATCCCGTGTGATTCAACTGAAGAATGAACTCCATAATGTGCAGATGCGGGATCAAACCATTTCGCAATACCTGTCGCAGATAAAATCTCTGGTTGATAACATTGCAGCTGCAGGATCTCATATTGATGTTGAGGACATCATTCTCTACACTTTAAAGGGACTTCCTCCTTCTTATAACCCATTCAAACCTGCCATTCGCACCTCCCCTCACACCATCACCCTCGAGTCCCTCTATTCTCTATTATACAGCGAAGAGATCAATCTTCAATCAGAGCTTCTGCAAGAGACCACACTGTCCGGTGACGTTCATGCTCTCTACTCCTCACGAGGATCAGGCCGCTCCTCCAATGTCAAGAACAATAGAGGTCGAGGAGCTTCTTCCACTTTTATCAGCTCTTCCTCTAAAGCTCCGTCGCCACCTGCTCGCACCTCACCTCGGCCTGTATGTCAAATCTATGGGAAAACCGGTCACTCAGCCTTAAGCTGCTGGCATCGATACAATTCGAATTATATAGCATCTCCAACGGCTAACACCAGAGCTTACCTCTCTCAGCCTCAGTCTGTACCGAATACCGACTGGATTTTAGACTCTGGAGCTTCTGCCCACCTCATGCCTGACATCCTCAACATCCAACAACCCAGTTCTTACAAAGGAACAGACTCTGTTTCTACAGCAAGTGGCTCATCCCTTCCCATTCATCATAGTGGATCTGGTATTCTTCCATTACTAGACACTAATCGTAAGCTCAAACTTGCTCATCTTCTTCATGTTCCAAATCTATCACATAATCTCTTCTCGATCTCCAAACTTGTTATTGACAATCACTGTTCTGTTTCTTTTGATCCCGGTGAATTCATCATCAAGGATCTTCGGGACAACTCAACCATTCACCATGGCCATAATCAAGATGGTATTTATCCCCTCAAAGTCTCCTCATCCGCAGACTACAAAGCTCTTCACACCATTTCCTCTCCGGCGATTCTCTGGCACGCCCGTCTCGGCCACCCTCATCCTCGGGCAATGGCTGAATTATCAAAAATTATACCTGCTTTAGGAAATTGTTCTTTTTCTTTTACTTGTGTTTCCTGTAACATGGCTAAGAGCCATAGATTATCTTTTCCTACTTTAAGTACTCATGTATCAACCCCTTTTAGCTTAATACATTCCGATGTTTGGGGACCTTCCTCGGTCTCCTCTCTCAATGGCTTTCGATATTATACTGTTTTTATTGATGATCCTACTCGTTACTATTGGTTGTATCTAATGCATACTAAGAATGAAACCTTCACCAAATTCCAACAATTCATTCGCATGGCTAAAACTCAATTTAATGCTCAAATAAAAACTTTATGATCCCACGCCGGAGGTGATATATTGTGGACCTCAGAAAAGAGCACCGCGTGAACGGGTTGATCGGAAGGGACAGATTGGATCGTGCATACGACTAATCATTGAGGATAGAGGCTGTCACCAACACACCCCGATGGGTAGTAATATACACGACCTAATCACGGGTTTCCCCCATCCGATACAACAGTTCGAATGGGGTTTAGTAAATGTGGGGCCAAGTTTCCCACGGGCGCAAGCCCCCGTAGTTAATTACATCCCAGGCTGGAGCCTGAGAAAACTCTCGATTAAGGATCATACATTATCCTATCCTAAAGTGGGATCGGCACGGAGGTATAGACTAGGAAATCCTACTCAAAGGGAAGAAAGGTCCAAAGGGCTGAATCAGCATGCGTGGTTCACACCAGCATTCGGAGGCTCTAGGGTACTAGAGAGAAACTGGAGAAAGGAAAATCAGGCAATCAATCACATGCATGAGAGAAGGATGGAGGTGGCGTCATCCTGCGATGCGGATAAGTAGGATTTATTGTAAAACCCTTCAAAAAAGCTGATTTTTTTAGTGCAGTTCGTCTGTACGAACTGGATTTAGTACTGGACGAACTGAAGAAATTTGTGAAGAAATCTGCCATTTTCGTCTGTATATGACATATTTAATTTAGAAGTATATAATAAAAGCGAAGGATGAATGTTTTAATCATATAACATTAAAATATATATTTTTAAACACCAAGTCAACTTACGTTTGTGTTTTATTATTTTTAAAAATAATTGAGTCCAGTGCCCGATTCACATGCATCATAAAATAGGAATTGATAAATAAACTGTAAGTCATGAAATTGATAAAGGATTTATCAAGCCAACTATGGCATAAATGTAAAAGGGTAAGAAAGGATACCTTGTAATCAAGATAGTAAGCGTGCTGTTACAACAATACAGGTAAGATAGTCAGTTGTCAGTCATTACAGAAGGCAGTGACATATATTGTATGGATTCAAGATTGTTACCTCCCACATATCAAGAGCTATAAGAGGCTGCAATAAACACGAATTATCAGTCATGGTCTCTGGATTAGGCCTGATCAAAGCATGCATAAATCGAATTCAACTTACAATATCATCAAAAACTAGTGGACAGACAGCATTTGATGTTCTGACCACAGCTAGCCTTTTCTCCTCTCTCTTCACTGAGACAACAAAATTAGCAGTGTTATAAAGAGCAGGAAGTATCATGTAAGAAACGCCCTTTTCTATAATTTCTATAATTCTCATTGCTGGTTCTCTAGGCCAGCAAGGGATATTTTTAGAAATTCAAGTTGTAAGGCTGCATGATTTGAAGAAGCCAGTACTGGCAAATTGCAAGAATTTCAGGAGAGAAAGAAAATGCTGTCTACAACATAAAGTTGTTGACATGTTTTTCCCCCCAGACCTAGGTCAAAGAGTTGACCTGGTCAAATTGGACCAGGCTAGACCCCAAGACCCTTCCCAATGGGTTCAGGGAGTCAAGCCAAGTTTGCTTAGTCCAGACCCGGGCCCTAGGTCAACCTGGTTGACCAGGGGTCATTTGACCCTTTTGAGTCCAAATCAGTTTTAAATCAATTCTAGGGCTTCATAGCTCGATCCACTCATATCTTGGACCTATTTGACTAGGGTGACCAAGTCAATCATTGACTTGGTCAACCCAAGTCTTAAATAGGTCAAAATCACCTATTTAGGTCATTTAAAATCCATTTAATGCAATTAAGGCTCTATTAATGATTTCAAATTCAAACCACGGCCCCCTAAGCCTGGTTTCCCTCTTAATTGGCTCGAGATTCAATCTAGACCCTTGATCATGAGTCTAATGCTTTAAATATAATGATTTAGGGTTTTCTAAAGACCTTTTTTTTCAAATTCTCTTTCTTGGAGCTCCAGAAGCCGACCTCTCTCTGGTGTGAGCTCTCCCAACTCCCTCCTACTTTTTCCAAGCAAAGTCCATTAGCCAAAGCCCGCCAGCGGTGAGATCTCCCGCAAACAGAGGTCAAACACCTTCCACGACGTTTGGTGATCGATCAAGACGTTAGGAGCTCGGGGATCCTTCTGCAAACTTATTCGTGGACAATCTACAAGTGCAACAAGCCCATAAAACGGATTAATTCGTCCACAAATCGAGGTGATATCTCTAACCCTAGGTAGAAGCACATAGGGTTAAATAGATTTATGTAAAGAGCTTTTCAGACCGCAAAAACTATACCCCATGAATGCTCTTCATTCATAGAGCCTACGTTTCAAATTTCAATTGATTTGGTGCACCCGATCGCGAGAACGAGCCGAAATAGTGGTCTAGGGCTTGGGTTCGGCTTCTCATCTGTTAGGGTTTGATCCCAACTGTTGATCTCGTGATCAACAGTTGAGATCAAGTCGTTACGCGGTTCGGAACGACCACTGGATTCGATCTCGCGGACAGACCCTCTGTCCGACGCGATCACGACCGTCGGATCAGAAACGTGCTCTATCCGACGATGCCCGCGCGTTGCTGAGTCATTTAAGTCAAAAGCGCGTGGGGTCCGCCGCCCTTCCAATCATTAGGCGATGATTGCGCCTGATTGGCCCGCCGTCTCGTGTTTTGCACGGACCAATCCAGCCCTGCCACGTGTGTCGCCGCCGGTTTTTATTAAATAAAATATTATAAAATACTTTTAAAATTATTTTTAAATACTGATTTCTTCTAAAAATCACGAAAAATTCATTTTTGAGCCAAGAAATATGTATAATATATCGAATCGCTCGTATTCTCGGTTCTTTAATTTAACATTAATTTTAATTAAAAAAA
>NW_021318569.1:228922-304866 GCF_001605985.2 Dendrobium catenatum | reverse complement strand
TCATAACTAATTCATTTTAAATCGGATTTCGGCGTGCCATACCTCGTTCTTTTCAGAAAACTATGAATATTATTTAAAAATTATTTTCAGAAACTGACTTTTACTGTTCTGGCATATTTCTGTTTTATATGATTACTTGATTATTTAAATATTATTTAAATGATTATTATAATAATTATTTTGAAATTAAAAATTATTTTCAAATCATTTTGAAGCCTCGCTAAGGTGGCCAGTGGATCTCCCCTATATGTATTTATTATAAATTGATTTATTTTTAATTACATTGTTTTGCAAAATCTATATATATATAAATATTTTAAAATTATTTTAAAACTACCTATATTATTAAATTCCTAATTTTGGGAGATCCACTCCAATGAAATTTTAAACATAGACCATTCATGTGAATAGCATTCATGGGGGATTAGATTAGTGAATGATTGAGTCTCAATCATTCACTAATCGCTTCGTTAAACGCGCCTACTTTTTTTATCGTACTTTGTATGTGTAGGATGCACGAGCACCTAGTTTAGGCTCTCCCAGATTTAAGGACTTAGTGTGTTTATTTATTTGTGTATTCCCTGTATTATTACCCAAAAGGATAGCTCAAAACTCAAATTTAAACCCATACAACATAGCGACGCCCTAAGGACAATAAATAAGGACCCGTCTAGCAAACTTAGAAAAATTCTACGAGCTATGATAGATCCCTAATTGACATGAAACTTTAACATTTAAACTTAGTGACATAATGAACATTCCAGAAATTTTCATGAATTTTTAGGGCTCTTTAGACCCCTTAATTAACCAACCCTAATTTACCAGTTAAGTAGGACCCGATAACTTCAGAAAATTCTAATAAATCAACTTGAACTCAGAAAATTACCCATAATACCTCAAATTGTACATAATTTAATTGTTAACCTTAGATAATTAGGGCCCCTCAGTTTGACCTCAATCTGACCCTTAATCCAACCTTAATTGAAAATTACATTTTTGCCCTTATTAGTTAATTAAAAATTATTAAAATTCCAAATTTTCCCCAAACACTTGGGAACACCTTCTTAGGTAATTTCTGACCTTTGGGGGTGATTCCAATCAATTTGGAGTGGATTTAGATCAAAATCATAAAATCACCCCTAATTAGGCAGTTTTAATAATTCATTAAATGTCCAAATCTTTGAAAATTCATAACTTTGCATAAAAAACTTCAAATCCAGCAAACTCAAAGCCTAATTACTCTCCTTAAGGCCTTTTATTTACCTAAAATATTAGGAACCCCAAACCTAACCTATTTTTCATAGTGACCTTTTGGACCCCCTCAGCCTAGCACCTAGAACGCGAGACTTTCCAAAATTTGCTAAAATAATTTAAACTTCAAATATCACTACCCTAAGCATTAAAAGGGATCAACAAATTAAATTAACTAAAATTGACCCTAATTCATTAATATTTAAATTTTCATTAAAATTTTCTTTCTTGACCTCCAACAAATTCTAACCTTAGGCAATTTGAACTAATCATCTTACATAGGACCTATCCAAAATCACACAAGACTTACACACACATAGAATTGTTTGCTAAGGCACCACTTCTAGACTTAGGCTAGGCCGGTATTTACTTTTCTGCTGTGTGACAGGTTTTCTGAGATTTCATTGCATGTTGTGAAAATTGCTGCTATGTTTGCTTACTTTTACTGCACTCTGTGGATTGATGAGATTGTGCATTTGATCTACCCCTAAGTTATGAACGATACATTGTTTTTTGCATGTGGTCATGCTCATGCAGCGCTAAATAAAAGGGGGGCAATTGTACCATGATTTATACTTGATACGTCATGCGAAAATTAACTTGATCGGGCACGAATCTCGAGGCAAAAGCTAGTTGGAAACTACAAAAATTAATTTTGGGCGCACCCGAACTAATAAATGAGGGCTAATTTTAAAATCATAAATAATAATTGCTACAGGTGTTTCAGAGACTGCTTAGCCCTCATGAGTAACTAAGAGCATGGTCAAGTATGTCTGTGATGAGCATTTTTTACTTTCCATATAAACTGTTTGTGATATATCAACTGCTTTGGATTTTGATTAGGATAACCTTGCAGGAGAGTCTAGAATTTACTGCTTTTCATTAATGTAATCATTTGTAATAATTGGTGTGAGTTGTGAAAGTGTTTTTTTGACTTTGGATATTCTTATCCAACTCGAATTCCAAAAGAAGAATGCATCCTCAAAGGGGAGAGTCTTCTTTCATATGAAAGATCGAGTTTAGATGGCTTTTAAATATCCAAAGAGAAAAGGTAATATCCCCTTAAAAAGGGGGAATTGTCTCTTCGTTTGAATATTCAAGCCACGACGAATCCAAGGAGTCTAAAGAGGAGAGATCCAAGGAGTCCAAGGATGAGAGATCCAAAGAGACCAAGGAAAGAAAATCCAAAAATGCTGAAGAAACTGAAGATCCAATATCCCACTCAAAGTCATTTGCATCAGTCCTAGGCTTAGAAATCCGGGTTGTTGGCAATGGTGCTCGGCCACTTTATTTTCTGCAGACCCTGTTTTGTAATTAAGGGCAGTTGGCCTATGGACATTTATTAATTAGTTTGATTAATTTGATGTCTTTTATTTCTTATTGTGTCTTTAGGGTTGCATGTGTTTCTTAGTTTATTGGCGACCTGCATACCGATTTTATTTTTGCCTAGACTTCGTTAGGCTCTTTAAGGACTAAAATATCTTCTACTCATAACTAATTTTTAAAATTTTACTAATTAAATAACATAGAAACCTAACGACCTAGGGAATTGCTGGAATCGTCCGGGGTCGCATGTATATTAATGCATTCTTCTTTCTCCTTCTATGAGTAAAGTCTTATGCATACATGATTTTGATACTTCAACTAGCATGCATGGCATTAGAAACTAATTTAAATAAAATTTTAATTGCATTAACTTTAGAAGCATTCACCCAACATAAGTACGAGGCCAATTAAGAAGCTCTCTAGATGTCGGCCTTAACTTCCAAAAACTAAGCCACCCATCTATCTTTCATAAATGACCTGACAGCATGATTTTAAATCGATTAGGTGGTTAGGTGGCTTCCCAATCCAGGCCAGGGTAAGTCTAGGTTTTGCACTGCATTAGTTAGGACACAGGTGTTAGTGTTGTGTAGAACACTAAGCCCAATTTAGATTTAGGATTCAATGCTACTACATTCGGTCTCATAGTATGTCTAAATAGTAGGTGAGTCCCTTCTCTTCATGGACTATAAATCCTATTTATCTGCGTCAAATAGATTATGTCACTTCCATCTTTTTCTCACGTATGTGTCAGGTGCTTGACTTACTTTTTCTCCAGTTTTCTCTTTAGTATCTTAGTTTATCCAAATGCTGGTATGAACCTTGCATATCGACTAAGTCAGATTGGACCTTTCTTCCCTTTGAGTAGAACTTCCTAGTCTTAGCCCTATGTGAAAATCCCATTTTGGATAGGATAATGTATGATCCTTAATCAAGAGTTTTCTCAGGCTCCGGCTTGAGATGTAATTAACCACGGGAGTTTGTGCCCGTGGGAAACTGAATTTCACATCTACTAAACTCCATCCGAGCAGATGTATCGAATAGGGGAAACCCGTTGTTTTGATCAGATCGTGTATATTGCTACCCATCGGGGAGCGCTAATGAGAGTCGCTATCCTCAATGGTCAGTCGTATGCACAATCTAATATGTCCTTCCATTGACCCATTTGCGAGAAGCGCGGAGGCCTGCGATCGTCTCTATCCCTCATGATAGATGCGGTCGTATACCCCTCAGCAATCCTGCAGCCGTAGCGGTGTCCTTTCAGAGGTCAACAAAAGTGGACAAGAACTAATCAAATAAACTGGTCCATTTTAAGCAAATAACATTATGATAATGCATTCTATACTTTACTTTAACTGTACATAGGCCACAATATGGACTCTTTCTTCTCACAATCTAGTGGTGTTAATATCGAGTCTCTTAGCCTAGTTTGCCCCTAATGTATGATTTTAAGAATTCTTTTAAAATTAGCTTCCTCCCTCCCTTTGCCCACCACCTTATCTTTCCTTCCCAAGCTAACATTTTACCGGACATAGGGTTGTAGATGAACTAAGCTAAACAGAGTACTAACTTGTTAGCTAATTATTTCTTATTGCACTCAAGCCAAGCTCAACATAATACATATTTTAAATATTAGTCAGGCTTACTTATTTTCATTTTTGTATTACTTGAGCTAAACTCTAGCTTTAATCAATCAAAATATATGCAATATGACAATATGTGGGTTGGCAGGTGTCACCACACAGGTCAACACATATCGTCATGTGAATAGACCCACTTTGCAATGTACCTCTAGGACCCTTTGACCTCACTTTTAGCTAAGGCTCGGTGATCCCAAGATTCGTAGATTTGATCTTTTGACCTTAGCTGGCTACTATTAGGAATAAAACCACGTAACAACGCAAATAAGAAAAAGAAAACAACTGAAGAGAACAACAAGCTTTAAAATGAAAAAATCAAAAATCAAGAAAAAAACCACGGTGCCACACTACAAGAAATCAACTATGAAACAAACTTCCTGAGATAAGATTGGAACACCTTGTTCATAAGGGACTGAAAGGTAGCAGGGGCGTTGGTGAGACCAAACATCATCACCAAGAACTCATAGTGTCCCTCGTGTATCCTGAAAACTGTCTGCGGAACATCCTCCTCTCTCATCCGGATCTTATGGTACCCGGACTTCAGGTCCACCTTCATGAATATTGCCTCGTCACATAACTCATTTAGCAACTCGTCTATCACTGTAATATGAAATTTGTCTGGCACAATCTCCTTATTCAAGGCCCGGTAGTCCACAAAAAATTTCCAACTTCCATCTTTCTTCTTGACCAATAGAATTAGGCTAGAAAAAGGAAAGGACTCACGCTCGACCTAATGATCCCTGCCTCCAACATCTCCCAGATCAATTTCTCAATCTCATACTTCTAAATCTGGGGGTAGCAGTAAGGCCTGACACTGATCGATTATACTCCCTCCTTCAACGTGATGGCGTACTCCAGGCCCCTCTGTGGTGGCAACCCCTGAGGTGACTGAAAAATCTCACTAAACTATTATATAATCGATTGAACTGAAAGAGGGATGTCCCCCCTTCCTCCCCTCTGATCCCCTCCAAACTCTGCAACTCCACCATAAATCCTCCTCCCACCTCCTGCATAGCCCTTACCATGATTTTTAGAGACACCATAGCTTTGGTGAGTCCAATTCACCATGGTATCCTCCAAGATTTGCAGTCATCTCATCCCCAAGATGACATCAGTGCTCCCAGCTCCAATTGGGAGAAAATCTTCCCTCACCTGAATCCAATGTATGGTCAAGACCACTCCTTTGCACACCCCTCTACATGCCTCCATCTTCTTAGTCCCCATAATCACCCCATAACGCCCTATGCCCACCAGTTTCATCCCCAATAGATCTACGACCTAGTTGAAAATGAAATTGTGGGTAGCCCCACTATATATTAGCACCACACCTTCTTGTCTGTTATTTCTCCTCTCACATTCATAGTGTGATTTGAGTAAATCCCACCATTGAGTTCAAAGAAACCTTAGCCATATCTAAATGCAACTTTTCCTCCTCCGTCGATGCCTCACTCCTACCTCACTCCTAAGCTTCCTCGTAATCACAACAGTGAGAACCAGAAGAGTTCGGTCCTTGCACCTATGCCCTGGCTTGTACTTCTCATCACATCTGAAACATAACCATTTTGTCTTTTTTATCATGCACCTCCGCTTCTGTGAGTCGTTTGAAGTTGCCCCTTGGGCAAACTCCCCCGCTCTTCTCCTAACTCCCCCGCTCTTCTCCCTAGGAGCTTCTCTCTGAAAGGATATTGCCTTTAGTTCTGGTTGCTAGAGTTGTAAGGGTACTCCGATAGGCCCCTCCCATGGTATTGCTTCTACTGGACTTCTCCCTCTTATATTTTTCCTCCACTCTCTGAGCAAGCTCTATCGTCTCCCTCAACCCTTTAGGCTTTATCCTGAATTTTTCTCATATGTCCTCCCTAAGCCCCTTCATAAAATTTCCCTCCAATCTTTTCTTCGAGATTCCCCAACAGCAGCTCAAACTTCTCCTAGTACTTCATAAATGTCCCCTCCTGAGTTAGGACATAGAACTGCTCGTGGAGATCTCCTTCTTGAATGGCTCGAATATGTTCCAACAAGCACTATTTAAATTCTCCCCATGAGTAGATCGGATACCTAGCCTCCTTCCATAAGAACCAGGCTAGGGCTTTCCCATCTAACATAAACTTGCCGCCATGAGTTTTTCCCCTTCAGTCAGCCCGCTGATACTAAAGCAGCATTCCACACGATACACCCAATCCTGAGAATCCTCCCCTTTAAAGACAGACATCTTTAACTTCCTTGCTCTCGCATCCATACCCCAATGATTTCTTCCCCCGTTGGTTCCTCTGGTGTAATGGTTTCCTTACTTCCTCCCTTGGTTGAGTTTGACACCATGGCTACCCCCAACCATGCCCTTCTGCATTCCACCTCTCCCCATGCCCGAATAGTCTCCCAAAGGGGTTGGCTAGGAGTGTCAATTTCGAGTTATGGATCGGGTTCGGGTCGAACCTAAAACTGACCTAGCACTATTCGAGTCAACCCGAACCCGACCCAAATGACCCAAGTCGGACAAAAAACTACTAGTTTTCGGGTCCAAAATGGGTCAAACTAAGCTTTTCGGGTCAATCTTGGGTTGTCGGGTGAAAAACGGATTTTCAGGTCAAAAAAAGGGCCATTTCGGGTCAAGGGTCAACCCGAACCCGACCCGATTTTTGAAACGGGTCGAATTGTTGTACCCGAACCCGACCCGTTTCGGGTTCAGGTCAACCCAAACCCGAAATTTTTGGGTCGGGTCCAATATTGACACCCCTAGGGTTGGCTTTCCTTCTTACTATCCTCCCTTTGGAATACCCCGATCCGCCCACCAACGGGAACCCATGTGGCGGTCCTTGATGGAAAATACTCTACTTCATCGTAGTCCTCCTAGATCTCCTTTCCTCGTGGTTCCGCCCTAGGAATTGTCGGTGATGTTTTTAATTGCATCTCAAGCATCTTTTTCATCATATCTTCAAAGTTCCCAAAACGGTTCTCGATGGCTGAGATCTTTCCTACACCCCAGAATATTTTTCCTCTACTTCGGCCTTGAGTTGTTCCATCTCGCCCTCCAATGCCTCCATCTTCTGCTATCATTAATTGGCTATAGGCTTCAATCGCAAAAACAATGAAGGTAACTTGTTTTTCCACCCAAGAAAGCGCTCCGATACCAATTTGATAGGAAATACATGCAATAATCAAAAGATCTTGTCTGAAATTTAGGACTTCAACAATATAAAAGCAGAAATTGAGAGAAATTTGATGGCAAAATACTAGGGAAACTTGATAATTGCTTAATGATGGAAGAAAACAAACAAGATACAATGGATCTTCAATTCGAGAGGAAGATTTGACTCTCCAATCTCTAGCCGGCGGGTAGAGCCCAAACAACTTAAGAGAAAACAAAATTCAGCCAACATAAAACATAACCCTAACCCCCACCCGTTCCCCCCTATTTAGAGAATACATTATAATGATAATTAATAAACAGCCCCTCCAAAAATTAATTCCCTCCTAAACCGCCCCTCCGTTTTAAATTTGAATTCAAATCATGGGCCCCATAAGGGGGACGACGGCTTGCTTGGTCCATCTAGAATACACTAGTGTCTGGTTTTGATCCTGGTGTTGGGCCGACTGGACCGGTCTAACATCTACCCTTCTTCCAAGAAAACAAACTTGTTGACTACCTCTAGTTGCCTAACATCAAGTTATTGATGACCATTTTCACTCAACTTTTCATGTATTGGCGAACACCTGACATTGACCGACGTCAATTATTATCCAACATCTATCATCAACTTGGATATCCTCAAACTCCTACGCACACCATAGAAGACTTACTGAAAGTAAAAGTCTTTTATCTTATATTCACAACTTCTCCATTTGTAGGATAGAGTGGACCATTATAATTATCCACTATAACTAATGGAACTTCAAAATGAACAAGGTCCCAAGATTTTTCCCTTCCTAAGTTTCTAAATAAAAAAATAGTCTCTTGAGTGTTGCAACTACTATGATTTTGTGCATAATTTTATTCAAAACTAATATAATCGATCATCCTTCCATCATTGCAATAGTTTTCAAGAGAACGACCACGCCACACATCTCCAATAACTCTATCCTAATGAATAAACATGGAGACACTTGGCCCTTTGTAATTCTAGACTAAAACTAGTGGAATTGTTTCAATTGGACAAGATGAGGCTTGTGATTTTTTACATTCTCAATTTCTAAAACAGATCTCGTCTCTTGTGCATTGTAACACTTCTTGTGTGTTGAGTTTTTATTCAAAACTAAGACAATTGATCAAACTTCTAATGCCATGGAGATTTTGTCACATAAGAGCTACATATATTTTCTTTCAAATAAAACAGCTAAATATATTTAGCCTCATAAATAATGTTTAAATTTCTTCAATTAGCTAAATAAACAAAAATAAATGAATCTTTAGTTCTTTACTGAAGTAATGTCAACTTAACCAAACATATATAAAGCTATTCTTCAAGCATATACGCGTTTGACTAAACCCCGAACAACATAACAACTCTATAACTCTTGATTCTAAGAGGTAAATATGCTATTTTCTCAACAGGATCTATCCCTTGTTCACTATCCATATGCACATTACTCTCTAGCATGTCCAAGTATTCTCGCTTGACCAAGCCCAGCTTTAATATTATGTAATAACATATAGCAATAAAAAAAGTTCACTTGGATGTAAATTTAATTAAAATTAACAACGAAAAATAATACAACAATGAGCGCATTCTAGGGACAATAGGTACTTCTAACGATTAGTACCAAGATGAGAAATTATAAATTACAAGCATAAAAATGTCAGACGCAAAAAAGATTCACAAAGGAAATCAGCAAATACTACTCACAGACTAGCCAGACCCAACCAGAACCAAACAATCCCATTGCTGATTGCATAAATTCATCCTTAAAATTGGAAAACGAGCCAAAATCCTTTTCAATCTGCTGAAGCAAGCCTCCCCAAGGCAATTTATCACTATCTGGTTGCATTGATTCCCAAAAAAAGTCGTGATTCCAAACCTACATATTCACACAAACTGCAAACATCATGGTAAATCATGTGAATCAAAACTTATTTTGGAAAAAACCTTAAAAGATAAATGTCATCCGAGGAGCTAAATATGTAAATTAAAAATTATATTAAAAACCAAAAATAAGCATTTCTAGCGTGCTCCAAGTCGCCAACCCTTGAATCAAGAATATAAAATCACAGAGAGGAAAAATCTTTGGGAAGTGTTTATTTAATGGTTAAATGGCCTCCTAAAAAACAATCTTTGGTTCTCATAATCGATGTGGGTAAGCTTTTCAAAGCCCACAAGTTCCCTGATTCTATGTTCACATTATACATGAAAAAATTCAAATGTTATCTTGATTTGTTCAAGGGTTGATCTAAGCAACTCATTTGTATGCATAGTTTTCAATTAAACAATGCAACAGTTAGAAGATTATATTACCTCTGCAGCATTATTGAACTCTGGTAATGGGTTCCCGTTGTTATAGGTTGTTTTGATAAGTTCCTCCAAGGTGTAGCCGTATAATGAACTGTTCTTGAGCTGCTTATTCAAACTCTCAACATAATCATGATGATATCCTCCCCAATGCAGTTCCAATGTCCTCTTGCTCATGTATGGTTCCAAAGCATCCTAGAAATTCAAACAACCTAAACAAGCTGAGCTGAAAAGATTACATGCATTCACAAGACAAATACCAAATACAACTGCACAATTTTCTAATAGAAATGGAGAAGTGTCATGGGCAAACTTGGCTCCGAAGAATTGTACACTAACAATTATATAAATTAAGAGTGAATAAAATTTCTTACTAGTTTATAGGGAGGGGCTGTAAGACCATAGTAGCCCAGAACTCTGGATGACTTTTCAGAACCATGAGATTTCCTTCTCTGTTAGAAAGTCCGAGAAAAAAAATAGTTATAAAAAGTATCACACCAAATAAAGTTGTAAATAAAAAGTAGATCTGAATTGTGGCGCAATGAGGATTGCGGTATCCCTCATTTATAATAGCCATAAAACACAATTCGGACTATATCCAAACTTCCCCTCCAAGAAATCTATTAAATAAATCAAAATGGAAACCTCTAACAATGTTACCACAAATAATGGTGAAGGTCTTGTTTCGGGCTGTGAAGCATCAATAAGATAATGTTGAAATATTGATACAAACAATTAAGATAGAGAGAGAGAGAGAGACAGAGAGAGAGAAGGGCATCATTTCAAAAGCGTAGCTAAGAAAATCCATATCCTTTATATGGAAGAAAAGATTTTTTTTTTTTTTGCAAAAATTTTAAAAGGATTTTAAATAAATTTGATGATACAATTATATTTAAATATATATGTGTGTGTGTATGTGTATGCGCACGCATGTATGTCTTTCTCTCTCTATGAAGTACAAAAAAGTAATCAGTAGAAATAATTATCCTACAATAAATTAGTGGAACTTGGAAGATGAGAAGTCATTAATATTCAAAAACAAATCGTTAAGAACAACAAATTGGAAGTTTATAGTTTAACCAAAATTGAATGGGATAGTATAGCTAATTGGATTAGGAAAATAATCATCAAAGTTTTAGGTTAGTTCGGAAATAGATATATAACTGATGAGTCTTGGTGATCTCACACAGATATACAAAAGACCATTGAAGTAAAACAAATGTGCCTTTAAAGAATGACGAAAATTTTCTTTTGGGATTTCAACAACAAAAAGATAGTAGGAAAAAACAGAAGTATTGCACTTGATGACTTATATAGTAATCTAGGTGCAAAGGAAGAAGAAATGGAGATAAAACAACTAATGAAGGGAGAGAAGTTCTAAAATCTTTGATCAAGTATCCAAGGTAGATGTATTGAGAATGAAGATGATAGGATATTAGTTCAATATGAAGACTAACAAAAAAATGGAAGTGCTACTTTTAGGAATTATAAAATGATAGTTTAAAAGAAATTTCTTTTTAAGAAAAAAAATGAGACACTGGCAATATAAAAAAGTGAAGTGTAAGTTAGTTAAAAATAAAATGTATAAAATAAAGATATGGTATTGTATGAGATACCTAGTGCGACTTGGCAAGCTATATATGGTTAAAGTAGCTTGGTTAACAAATATCTTTTTTATAATCTTAAACGTTAAAAATATGTCAGATGATTAAAGAACATTCACTTTAGTAAATATGTTTAAGAAAAAAATAAGAGATATACCAAATTATGATAGGCATGGTAGAATCAAACTTATAGGCCATAAAATAAAGTTATAGGAGATGGTGCTAGGACATAAAACATGCTGATTTTGAGAATCAAAATATTGTTCCAAGAATATCTTCTATGGAGAAAAGACTTGATATGATAATTTATTCAAATGTATAAGGAAAAATCAATGAATAATTATTTGTTTATTTATTGATCTACAAACCATATGAGTGAATTGCACAAGAATTGATTCGATGGACATTGAAGAGAGAAAATAAGTATAAAGGTTTGTGAAACTTTTATGCTTGAAAGATCAACACCTACTGTAACAATTTTTCTGGAGTTACTAAATAGTTTTCAATAATGATAGAATTGCATTATGAATCAATATTAATTTTTTATCTCTTTAAATTGATTATAAAGATAATATTCAAAATCAAGAGTCTTCGCACACATTATTTGCATATGATATGCTATAGATAAATTACGCAACCTATAAATTGAATGCAAAGATAGGAAAATGGAAAAGCTTTTAACAAATAAGGGGTTTTGAAGTAGCAAGACCAAGATTAAGTTTATGATTTCCAACTTTGGCATATGTAAAATTAACAAGAAGCAGTTAATATTGTTCTTAACCAAAATGATAACAAGATCTAATCAATTTAAATTTCATCGGACATTATACAAAAGAATGGGAATATCAATGAAACCATAATTGATAGAGTTAAAGATGGAATGGTAAATTGGAGAAATGCCTCATTTACAATGCTATAGTAGAATTTCATCCAAATTTAAATGCAAATTTACATTACTGCAATTAGATCCGTTATGGTATATAGATCTAAGTACTAAAGAATAAATAATTCCCTTCTTACCAAGTTAAGTCACTTACAATCAAATTAAGGAACAATTATTACGTCCTCCGACCGGACGTAGAGGAACGTCCGGTCGGCACTAAAATCCCGCCAAAAAACTCAGTTTTTGCTCGATTTTGCTAGGTATGATTTGGTAATAATGAGGAATACCGCTCTGTGAAGACCAATATCGAGTTATAACGAGGTCTACCGAGCAATACCGAGTTATACAAAAAAAAATACCGAGTTTTTTAGGAAAAAACTCGGTATTTTTTTTTGTATAACTCGGTATTGCTCGGTATAGCTCACTATTGGGTCTTCACATGATGGTATTCCTCATTATTGTTTGGTATTGCTCGGTATTTGCTTACCGAGTTATACAAAAAAATACCGAGTTTTTTTCTTTTTGTATAACTCGGTATTGCTCGGTATAGCTCACTATTGGGTCTTCACATGATGGTATTCCTCGTTATTGTTTGGTATTGCTCGGTATTTCTCGTTTTTTTTGCGGGATTTTAATGTCGACCGGACGCTCTACGTCCGGTCGGAGGACCTAATAATTGTTCCAAATTAAGTGTGGCATAAACAATGATATAGTTAATAGAAAATAAGAGTAGCACCTATTGAAGAGAATGTGGTACAAAATAGACTTAGATAGTTTATTCAAATACAATGAAGCATAAAAGATGCACCAACAACATATTTGATAAGATTAGAATGAGAAAGTGTACAAAAAAGCCTCCTTCCAATTCAACCTCCTACCCCCTACCTCTTTCTCTCTCTTCCTATGATAAAGAGTGAAACCCTATGTGGTGTTTCTTACATTACTGTATTAAGCATGATTTAGTCATACAATTATTAGAATCAGTCGTGTGTCCTAGTGTTTTAACTATAATATAATTTTGAATATGCCATACGGGATGACTGATATGAATCGGTGGTGTTTCTTCGAGGATATATATACGACCTATATATAATAAGGATTTGAACCCTAAAAAGTATCCACGCTTCTTAGGTTTGAAGTAACTATCACATATAAATATGAATAGTCTCTCCTACATTTCCCCTATAGAGTCCACCAATTTTTAGTATCTTCAACTTAGTAGCATCACCATCTGTCAATATAATCAACTTGTTATAAAAAAATCGAGCATTATTCAGCAAAAAGCAACAATGGAAATGGCTTGGATTAAGTTGAGGGCCAAAAGTCCACCATTCGCAACAAATATATTCTACCCAGGGCGTGAATGCAAGCAAACTAAAAAAGTTTCAAGCTTGATACTACTGCATCTAAGAATCAAATCATCAGGGAGTAAATTAGCAATTTTCCACCACTCCCAGAATCCTCCATTAAACTCAAAAAACAATACAGCATCAACCTAACAAACATGTAACCTACATGAAACGAACTAAGAAAACTGAATTGAAAATCCAAATTTTACCAAGATAAAATTCAAAATCAAGCAGCAAGGAATGGAGAAAGTGGGATAAAATTTAGAAGGAAAGAAGAAAGGTAAAACGAGAAAAATGAGAGAAAATGATATCAAAAACCTTTAGCGGCTTTCGGAGAGAAACTGGTTCAAGCTTCAGGGCATGATGGGAAGGCAAAGGAAAAGGAGTGAACTGGCGGCAGGGGCTCACAAGTAGCGTCATCCCGAGCGGCTCACCGGGTTTGGGTTAAGCCCCTTTTAGGGGCTGTTTGGTATCGGATTTATCGTGGGATTTAAGTCGGATTTACGCTAAATCCAGCCAAACGGTTTTTGTGCGCGCGTTAAATCCCGGGATTCCGTAAATCCCGGATTTACGGCTTAAATCCCGGAATTACTAAATCTCGGTTCGGTGGATTTAACGGGATTTAACATTAGAAGCGCGCGAAAGGGAGAAAGTTAACTTCACAGCCAGCGAGCTCCTGTTCTTTCCGATCAAAATGTCGTAACTTCCGATCCGACAAGAAGGGAAAGTCGTCGAAGGAGCGAAGTCGAACAGCCACGAAGGAACCGAAGTAGCGACGCGCGCAATCTGTACACCTCCTGCGAATCAACGAAGCCGAACAGCAACGACGAAAAGAAAAGATGAAATACAAACCCTAGACGCCTCAAAGTTATTTTCCATTAACTTAATTTATATAATGTAAACAAATAATAATTAGGTTATTGAATTAAATAATTAATAGTAGAATTAGTGCATAAAGTAATTATCTAATTTAACTTAATTGATTAATTAATGATATAATTAGTAATTAAATATTAATATAATTAGCTTATTTAATATTTAAACTCTCATTTTGGTCCTTGTTAGTTTGTAATTAACTTTGTATTGAATTTTCGGCCATTTTATATGACCTAAAATTAGTTTTATCATGTTTTATGCAATGATCTTAATTATGGGTGTCAAATCGGGTCCGCGGGTCGGGTTCGGGTCGAACTCGAGTTGACCCGAGTCTAAACGGATCAACCCGAACCCGACCCGTTTTTGCAAACGGGTCACATATTTTAACCCAGACCCGACCCGCACGGGTTACCGGGTTAACCCGACCCGACCCGCGGACCCGTTTATATTCAAAAATATATTAAATATGTAATTTATCTAGTAATTTTTGCAAAATAGTTTCTCAGGATTTAACAAGATTTAACATTTAACATACCAAACAGTTTTTAGGATTTAACACATTTCGGATTTACTAAATCCGGATTTACAAGATTTATTAAATCCCACTTGTTGCCAAACAGCCCCTTAGCTTTCTATGTCTCTTTAATAATTTGGAAATTTTACTTCGTATGCCTCATGAGAGGAAATTTAAAAAGAAAAATATGACGTATTTTATATCTAAAAATTTCCAGGGTCAAAATAAACCTTCCTTTGATTGTGAATTAATTAAAATCAATCGATACTAACATTTGTTGGAATGAGGTTATAATCATTCAAATTTTATTACGGCGGCCCGGTGTTTAGCTCTCTATTTTTTGGGCAAAATAAATAGGTTTGGGCAAACGTATAGGTGACGGGAAGCTTTGACGTGATAAGCATCTAGGCGCTAGTTCAAAATAATGAAAATTTTAATTTTAAAAAATATCTCAATTCAAATTTTAGTTCCAAAACATTGAATTTAAACCGTTAATTTATAATATTCATATTGAAGGCTTCCAAATATTTTTCCTTTATTCGAAATAACTTTAGATTGATTAGGAAAGTCCTTTGACAAGCCATGGCTTGAAAATCTCATTCAATTTTTTATAAGAGGTTGATTGGAGTCGTGTTAGCTCCCTTTCCTCTTTTGTTGATCAATCATATATATTTCACTCCTTTGAGTTTTTATCTTGTTTTATTTTGAACCCTTAAGAATATTGTAACCCATAAATATTTATTAAAGGGATCCAATTCAACTCGGGTACTTTGAGGGAAACAAATTTAAGAAGTTTTCCTCTTGGGTTGAAGTTTAGTGGCCAACCTCTTTGACTTCTTCTTAGTAGGATTGCTAGTTATCTTTCTTCCACTTGTTAATCTCTCATCCAACATATCATCAACTCACATCACATCATCTTATATATCCCAACAAACACGGAACACCATTTTATAACTGCTAAGTAAGATTCTGGAGTACAAGGTTTTCTCGACCAAGTAAGTTTCTCTAGGCCTAGTATTGTAGCTACTCCACCAAAAAGCCTTTAAACCTCAAGGAACCTACCCATCTACTCCATAATGCACATGCATGCATAACTCATACTTTTTGTGTGAGTCCATGCACTAGATCTCCTTCGATATTACAACCTTAAATTTTAAATCAACAAATAGGAACTCCCTGTAAGCTTGACCTCGTTAAAGGCTTAGTTGAACACCTCTCTTAACCACAATCTTACATTGCTCATCCATAATACTTCAAAAGTTATTACAACATCCATAACACTTTAGTACAACAATTGAAAGCCTTGGTTCATCATCATCCCAAGTTTAGCTCGCAAATCATTTACAACCTAATGTTTTTTTAAACTTGTAAGTATCACCATTTTAAAATAGGTGCATAATTTTATCGGTAGAAATAATTTTCAAATCTGAATAAGCATATTATTTGACTTATGATCATCGACATTTTAAAACAGAGGCATTACTTTTTGGGTAAAAAATATCCTTATATATGAACTAAAAACTTCATAGATTATTTTGGAAGTTATATGAGTATCAATTTCAACAAATTTATAATTAAAAAAAAATGTTGTTTTATGAGAAAGATCTAATGATCATATTGATTATATTTGATCTTTTTTTTTTTTCTTTTCTTGGATTGAATCATGACTAATTGGCCCAATCCAGTTCATTGGTACACTCCTTTATGCTTAAGCACATGTAAATATAACAGGGGCATGTAAGGGCCCATTAATATCTCATGATTGCTCCATTGAGACATTCCTAAAAATCTTCTCACTAAGAGGTGTATAGATCTAACTCTAAATTTTATTATAATGTCTTCTCTAATTTATCTCTATTCATACACGCATTTATATTTCATTTGGAACGACTTTCTTCCTGCTTTATAAAGCAGCTTTTTAGTACAAACTTTTTTTTAACTAAAAAGCTGCTTTAGAAAACAGTAAGCAAGTCGTCTCAAATGAAGCCTTAATTTAAGAGTAGTTAGATGTGTTGGTGTTGGCTTGCACACTTGAGAAGTTGAACAAAGCAATATGAAGCTTGCACCTAACTATCACAACTTACTCAAGTTTTGTTTCTAATGATGTAACCATCAATTTTTTTAATTCATCAACTCCATTATATTCATGGCATTGAGAGCTTTAAGATTGGCGCATTGAATTAAAATAAAATTAATTTAAAATTCTTGCATTCGATTTGCATGCTTCACATGTCATGGCAATGTGCACTAATTATAAGAAAGAGCGTAATGTAGGTGGGAGTTAGCTTTCCTTTAAGGGATTGCTAATCTCTAACGGTATATGGACCACATTGCTTGGGATATCTGTACTTCTTCAATTAAATCTCTGCTAAATTTTGTGACTTTTTCTTCTTTTGTGTGTGATATAGTACTCAAAGATAACTTAAAAGTAAATTAAATGAGTCAAAGAATTAATTATGTCTGTATGTAAACTCCTCATCCTCTCACATGTAGATAAATGAAAACCTATTATAGCTTTTTTGAAAGGGTATGTTGGTAAATTTGAATTGATCGAATAAAAAATTCTCCATCAAACAGCTATAATTTTCTTGGGCTTTGTTTGGGACGGCTTTCCTACTGCATCTTAAAGTAAATTTCTAGTACAAAATTTTACTTTTTTGTACTAAAAACTGCTTTAAGAAGCAATAAGAAAGCCGCCCCAAACCAAGCCTTAATCATCTATCGCTTATCAAGCATTTGAGTGCATTAATGGCATCATAGTTAGAAGATTTTGGGTTCGTTGGATTTAATTTGTGTACTAAAAATTTGCTTTAAGAAACAGTAAGAAAGCCGCCCCAAACCAAACCTTAATCATCTATCGCTTATCAAGCATTTGAGTGCATTAATGGCATCATAGTTAGAAGATTTTGGGTTCGTTGGATTTGTCTATTTGTAATGCTTGATTTGAATATTAGCATGCTATGCGTAAGGAGATCGTTTGATCATCCAATTAATGCTTTAAAATTTTTAATTACACTTTAAATGCTTGATTTGGGCTCATTTGGAGTTGAATTAGATCATTTGTTATGCCGATGGGTTCCTTTTGTCGAGATGTTCAGTTCGGCGAAAAACTAGTTGAATTTGGAGCTTCGATAATCCTGAATAAATTCTAAAAATCTTCAATTCAAATATACATATATTAAGATCCATGTCCGATTTTGAGAACGCATCAATGTTCAACTTGACAATTGATGAATTAAGCCCATTAGGATCCCATCTTCTTTTTACTTTAGCTTGTTTGCACCCTACTCACATTTGCAACTGTTGCACTTGCTTAAACAAATATGGTTTAATCAAGCTATTTGGAATACACATTGTTATTAACTTTCATCTACTTCTAAATAATAAATCTCTTTTTGAACTTACTCCAATTAGTGCACTTCACTTACCACTTAAGTTCACTTTATTTTGCTTAAAATTAAAAATATATTTAAAAAAGCAAAAATAGTTTAATTTAATTATTTTGTTGAATATACTTTAAAAAAAAAATAAAATTTTAGGACTACAGACATGTCAAAATTCTATTAAAATTGAATACTTTTGCGTACACAAAATATATTAAGGAAATGTTATATGTTTTGTTCGTAGTTGAATTAGCTTGTTAACGTGTATTCATATATTCTTTCTAACATAAGAATTTTATTTATTATATTTATTTTGGAACAAGGAGAAGGATATGTTTGCCGTTTTGTCGGTGAATGAGTGCCTGCCATTTGAAGAGTTCTCATCATCATCTCTCGTGTGGATTGATGGATAAGTTTCTCCTCATTAAAAGTTTATTGTTTGAAGTTTTTTAAAAAAATATATAACATAAAATTAATAAATTATTTATGTCTTCAATTTTATAATATCCGTAAGAACTAATTGTGTTAGGAGATGAAAAACAAATGGCTGTGACTAACCATTATTTATTATTAGTTCACTATTGCTAATGCTTGTAAGTTTTCAAGCTTAAAAAATAAAGAGATAGATCATATAGGCGAGAGTGATGGTCATTTTTTCTTCCTTCTCATTCTTTCTTCTTCTTTTTTTGATGTTGGTTAGGTTCTCATCGCCTTTCAGGGAGCTTAGACTACTCAAATATCTTACTTCGACAAACAAGATACTTATCATTGTTAATTTCATTCGGTTTTGATACCTTTATTTTATCATGCGGCCTCTATAAGAAGCTTGAGAATGAGGTAACTAAATCGCTCGAAGAACGTATTCGGTATTTGAGTAAAATGAAGGAGCGGGACTTGATGTAGATGATGATCCTCAATGAAGTCGCACAACAATAATCGTTGATTGTAGAGAAGCCGAACTTATCAGCAATGACTAATGTGGAATCTATTATGAATTGTACATGAACCATAGTGACAAACACATACAAGAATGATAAATATGGGAGCAATCAAAATAGATATAGTGCATTTTAGCAATGATGCTAAATGTTTTATTCTAATGGCTATTAATGATGACTAGAAGCTGTCACTGTAACTTCTTGAATTAGTTCACAAGCAAATTAGATCAGAACAATATTCTTTCAAATATAGTTAGGAAATGACAAACAACTGCATTGATTTGAAGATTGTAGGAGCTGCCAATGATAAATTATATGATGATGTTAGTCCATCATTAAAAATGTTGGATGTAGGCATTGTTTGTGAATGTAGAAGTTTATTTTCATCCCCAATATTATTACTATGAAAAAAGATAGCATATGACTATTTAGTATCAATTAAAGGACATTAAATAAAGTCATTATCACATACACTACAACAATGGATGAATTGATTGACAAGTTGCATGGTCTATCAAATTTTTTAAAAATAGATTTATGATCATGATATCGTCATACATAAATGGTATCTGATATATATAAGCTTCGTTCAGTTATTTTGTACATTTTCTAAAAGGTAATTTTAAAACTATTATTTGAGAGAACGGAGTTTTCTAACGATGAAGTTAATATCATAAAGCATTTGAAATGAGTACAAAAATACAATTCTCTAAAAAATATTTCTGCAAAAGTGACACTTACAAACAACAACAACAAAAAAATATGCCCTTTAGAAACTGAAAAGGCGAAATTAAACTGTCTCAAACAATTGCATCCATTGCCAATATGGTAGCTAGTGTTCTACATGACTATTGCATCCATTGCCAATCCCAATAGCTATATAAGGAAAGATAGATATGGACTTATTACATGATTGTTAGATATAGCCAAGATTCATCTTATGTTTCGCATGTCCGAACTAAAGTTGTTTTGGGAAGATGCTAACTTTAATACAACTCCCTTAACCGGCTCAATTTATAGATAAATCAACTCTGATGTGACCGGATAAAATACTTCAACAACACTAGATAATGCAAGGCACATGGCTATACAATCTCTCATGCAAAGGGACAACTTGTAGGAGAAAGATGTGCTGTGAATTCTATTTGGAGAATTTCACCACTTTTTATTTAGACTTGGACCTTGTGGACACATATGTTCTTGATGGGGATAATACTTTCCTGTCAATAGAAGCCGAAAGATGGCAAACACGAAGACAAGTAGCCACAACGGATGAAAGACTTTCTAGTAATGTAAGACAAGACAATTTCAACAACAAGACAACACATTGAAAAGTAGTTATGTAGTTATACTAGTTATATTAGTGATCTATAATGCATCTAACTGAAATTAACTATTATATTTCACTATCTAATGCTTTCCCTTTTTCCAAACTTATAAATAAGGGGGTAGGAGAGCATGTTGAGGCTAGGCATTGACATGAATAATGGTGTGTGAAGAAGACAATAAACTCGTGATTGGAGCGCCTTAGAGACAAGCAATGACAGATCAACGAAATCTGAAGGAGAATGTGAGTTCATGAGACGATCAACGAATGATGTGGGCTCTAATGGTGAAGATTCGAAAGAATCACAATAGTTTGAACAAACAACAATAACTAGAACGAACTCAAACATTCACCATGAATCATGAGTTCGAACGATAATTCGAACCATTATTCAAATCAAATTTGAACAAATGTTCAAACTATACTTGAATCTGATTCAAATTAGGTTGAATCAATTCAAATTTGAGCCATTTTCAAATGAACTAGACTTCTAAAATTATTAGCCTTCATCTAGGATTATTTTATCTGAAAAAAAAACTTTTCAAACATATTTTTGTCATGTAAATTTGCTCTAAAAATTTTGGGCCACTTCTTATAAAAGTCAAATTTCCCTCCAAAATCATTATATATATATATATATATATATATAACCCACATTTGATTTATCTCTCATGCGGCACGACTTCTTAAGTGGAGAGAAAATAAGCAGATGGTCTGACACCTGTGAGGCTGGTTGCCGGTTTGTCGCTAGGCCCGCTATAGATTAGTTATTTCTTCAAATGCCTCCTCTATAGGCGCTTTTATTTGGTTCGGTTGACCGGATGCAAGAAACATCCGGTCCTAGGCAAAAAAAACGCCTGTACCGAGTTTTTTCAAAAACTCGGTACACCTCGGTACAGGCGTTTTGTTGCCTATGACCGGATGTTCCTCTGCATCCGGTCGGAGGACATAATAAAGGCTCCAAAGAGCTGACAGCAGGTAGATACATCTGTTCCAAAAAATAATAATAAATTATAACTGTACAGTTATATTTTATTAAATAATATTTAGTGTCCATAAGAAAAAAAAAAATTAATGCTTAGAGTCCAACGTTACCGTAGCTGATATTGTAATGGTCAAGAAGAGCATGTGATGTTAATTAGTGGCATGAAAAAGGACATAGCACTACATTTAATGCACCGCTTAATTTCTTATTTGAACTTTGACTAAATTTTGTTTGGTGTAGTTTTTTATTGTTTTATTTTTCAGGTTGTAATTGTAATTTTTATTTGATTGTTTTTTTTAATTTTTCTACAAGAAAATTATTTTTATAATAATTTAAAAAATAAGGTTTCTTTTTAAATAAGTTTGAATAT
Organism: Dendrobium catenatum; assembly: GCF_001605985.2. Lineage (NCBI taxonomy): Eukaryota > Viridiplantae > Streptophyta > Magnoliopsida > Asparagales > Orchidaceae > Dendrobium > Dendrobium catenatum. The sequence goes on along the minus strand of NW_021318569.1, from coordinate 282,988 downwards.
TATTGTTAAATACTTAAATGTTGCATTTTGAAATAAATGTCCCTTTTAATAAATAAAAAACCAAATTATTATGAGTTTTAAACATAAATATATAAATATGTCATCCTCACGGTACCTGTAGCTTTTGAATAAAAAATAGTAAATATGCTATGTTTGACAACAACTTATTGCCTTGGTTTATTTATTTGGCTAAAAAAGAAATACATTGTGCAATGTAAAAAAAATATTTTGAGTTATTTAAATGAATGTAAAGTAAATTTAGATGAATTTTTTTATTTGATGTAAAATAAATATAGGATAAATTTTAAATATGATGGTGATCGGGGTGGCAGCGTTGGTGTTCGGAGGCAGGCTTCCTGCTAGTGGTTGGTGGTGGTGGAGGCAGGTGGCTGGTGGCGATGGCTTGAGCAGGTGGAGGTGGCTGACGGTGGTGGTCGGGGTTAAGTGTGCTTGCTTGCGACGTAAAAATGTTCTCGCTCAAAACTAAGCGAGTTTGATTTACCTCAAAAAAAAAAAAAAAACTAGAGTATTTTAACTTTACTTTGCATTTCTTTTTCATCCAACCAAATATCAAAATTTTCAAAATCCCTATATTTCAAATAATTTACACCCTTTTATAATCCAACCAAAGAGTCCCTTCATGATCTAATATTTTTAGAATGTTTCTTTGAAATAATGACACTTTTCGATAGAACGGTAAATTTGAAATTTAAAGATAATTACATAAATGAGAGAAGTTGTTTATTATATATTTATTATGTATTTGAAAATTTATGATGATAGAGTATTTATATATTAATTTTTTATAAAGATTTGTCATGCACAAATAAGAGTTTTAAGAGAAATCATAATTTTTACATGACATATAAAAAAAAAGAGAAAATTCACCGGATTTATATTAGTTACAATAATCCACCATCAAATTATAGATACAAGAACATTTTTCTCCACAATTGAAAAAAAAGGGACTACACAATTAAGAGCAAACGTATGATCTTCATTATATAGATTATATAAGTTGAGTGTCGAAATATAAGCAATTGTAATCCAATAACGTACATCATTAGATGTTAGTAGTCAAACTATGATATTCGGATGACAAAAATCAAGAGATTGTGACGGTGATTGCTGGTATGAGGTTCAACATTGATCGGCAAAAAATGTAATAGATATTTTAAGTTCTCTTACCTCTTGAGCCTATTCCATGTCAAAAACTGGAGCCTTATTTTTAACTTTTTTTTTAAATGTATTTTGATAAATTTGATCAAATTCCAAAACACTCTATCGAATGACCAGATTTGATCCCCTTTTATCATATATAATTTATTCAAATTTTGAGTTCTTTAACGACCTTAAAATTGAATAATTTTGGGCCCATTGAACTAGTCTCGTTGAACAGTTCAATTTGACTGTAATAATGCAATACTTGAAGATCGTATGGTTTTTTTAATTAATGCCCTGAAGCTTTGTGTTCATTTGGACTCTGATCGGATCACTTATAATGTCAATAAAATCATCTCATCGAGAGGTTAAGTTCAACTATAAGCTTGTTTACATATCATCTCCATAAAAGGAAAAAAATAACACCAAAATTTCAGCATTTGAACAAACTTTTCAACTTCTTTTAGAAGAGGCAAATGCTATATTTAAAAAAAAAAAACAGTTACATCTCACCATTATTTAATTAATTGGACCAATTTTCTAAATTTAATTGCTTTACATATAAAATCATTTTTTAGCCTTAAAGATGAGAAATTAAGATATATTTTATTCTTGATAATTTGGTACTTCAAATTTGAACTTATAATTCTGTGGCAGTTAGATTGTAGTATACATGCTAGTTTACATGTTAAAGCCAATTTCCAATCATTTTGTCATTATAAGATCAAATTTTATTATATCATATTTAAAAATGATTGAACTATTTTATGAGTCTTCTTAATGTCTTCTAACTTACACTTTAGCAATATTCAAACTAATTTTGACGCGTTATAGCCTTATTCGAACACTTGATCTAGTACATATTCGAACCTTCATTTATCATGTTGAATAGTTTTCGAAGAAGGATTGAAGAAGGTTCGATCGAGAGTTAAAATAAGGTTGCAATAAGGACGTGCAATGATATAATGCATCAAACTTATTTTGAATATTACTAAATCGTGGGTTGAAGATGTTATGAAGATTCATTGAATATGTCGACCATTTTTGCTTATCATGATGGTTTGATCATGATTCAATATTATTTAATGATTATTGAATGTGGTTTGAAGAATATTTTACTATTTACTGATTTAGGTTGGTGTATTATGTATATAGATGCTTGATTTAATTTTACTAGTTAAGCATCATTATCTAACTCGAGTCACAAACATAGTTGACTCTAGTTATATACATAGTTGCTTTGAAAACTTGAGGCAAATGCATTTCTTTGGTTGCTCATTCATTATTTACCATTGAGGAAGATTGATGATGATGAGAACGATAAGTTTTCCATTGTGTTCAACTTTGGAGGGAAGAACACGGCCTTTCAAATCACAAAGTTTTCTTCAGCGGCCTAGCTAGTTGAATTTTGAAGGGTTCCCAAATGATACTGAGTTCAAGAAAATGACAAAAAGTTACACATTCTTTGAGAGTTACTTCATTGGGGAAATTTTAGAACAATGTCCATAAAAATGCTTTCATGATTGAGAATTTCATATATCCATCATGGAGGAGATGCACTCCCATGAATTAATGTACCATTGATTCTCTTTGCCTATAGATGAGAAGGAATTGCCCTCCATTAATGACTAGGGATAGACAATTCCAAAGAGAGGGAGATAGAAGTTGGCACTATAAGCATAGAGTGGTTCCATGAGTTAAATACTCCAACATCATGGTTAGGTAATATTGTGAGAATTTTTTTAACTTATTAAAAGTATGTTACTAATATTTAAATAGGATTTTTTTTTTTTTTGCATCATATTGATTCTTTATATTACTTGAGCTACTTTGGCACTACTTAAAGGCCTGTGAATTTAACATAATTATATTAGATGAATAATTTGAGAATGGTGGTGAGACCTACAATGCTTTATGATACAAAATGCTGACCATTAAAGGAAAAGCATAAAATTAAGTTAACTATTGCAGAGATGAGGATGTTTAGGTGGACGAGTGGCTTCACTTTTAGTTACAGAATGTGAAACAAGTATACAAGTTAAAAGGCTTTTTTTAAGTGAAAATATTGGAGTAACTTCAGTGGCAGATAAATATTAGAGAGGGTTTCCTTATATGATATTGTCAAATTAAATGTTGGCATTTCGATGACCCGAATAGGAGACTAGATGTATTAGATTTGGCCTATGTTAAGAGAGGTAGATGTAGAACTAAAAAGACTTGGTTAGAAAATATTAGAAATAAATTTTTTCTTAGATTTAAATGAGAAGTTGAGTATTAACAGAACACAGTTGAGAAAAATATATTCATGAAGTTGACCCCAAGTAGTGGGATAAAGGCTTGATGTTGCTGTTGAATTATTTGATTAATATTACAAAACAATAATCTCAATTTTCCACAAGCCAAGAGAAAGCAGGCCATCAACTGCCCTGATGTGTCAGATATATATGATATAACAAGATAGTTCATTTTAAATTTTAGGAAGGTTTAACTTAGATTATTTTTGCACATATAGTATTGATACGTCATCAAAAAATTATATTGTCCGGACACGAATCTTGATGCAAAATCAAGTTGGAAACTTCTGAAATTAAAATTGGGACCATTCGAACTCCAATTTCAGCAAACTTATAATCAAAATGAGCGTCTCAAGAATACGAACCCAACATCACCAAATCCAACCCAATCCGAGCCTAAACGGGTCCAAATCAAGGGTTAAAAGCATTATTGGAAGAATCAAACCACAATTTGGATCACCAAACGATTTCTAAACTTAACGTGCTTAAGTCGAATCGAGCGGCTCGACGAGACAAATCCAACAAGCCCAAGATCACCAAAATCCGACATCACTAAGACATTCAAATGTCCATCAAACAGTCCATGATCAAGGGATTCAACATCGGCCGTCCATCCAACCACTCCCCATTTACTCGTGATCTCTCACCTATTTACAGGCCGTGCCACTCAAAAAATTTATAAATAGACCCCTCATTTATCTTGAAAAGGGATCCAAGCAATAAGATAAGAAGAGAATAGAAGGAAAAAGAGAATGAAGAAGCTCCTCCTCAACCACCGCATGACATTGTTGCTCTGCCGAACCACCACTTGAGGCCCTCACCTCCGTCGGACCACCGCCTGACGTCATTGCTCCGCTGGACCACCACTTGAGACCATCACCTTCGCCAGACCACCACTGGAGGCCCTCTCCTCCGCCGGACCACCGTCTGACGTCGTTGCTCCGCTAGACCTCCACTTGAGGTCCTGAGCTCCGCCGGACCACCACTTGAGCCCCAGAGCTCTGCTGAACCACCGCCTGAGGCCTGAACTTATGTTGGACTAACACTTGAGGCCCAGACTTCCGCTATACCACCACATGAGGCCCATACTTCTGTCGGACCACCACTAGAGGCCCAGACTCCTGCCAGACCGACGCTTGGAGTTCTGCCAGACCACCACCTGAGGCCCAGACTTATGTTGGACCACCACTTGAGGCCCAAGCTTTCGCCGGACCACCACTTGACGCCTAGAGTTCTACCAGACCACCACTTGATGCCCAGAGTTCTACCAGACCACCACTTGAGGCTCAGACTTATGTCAGATCACTACTTGTAGCCCGGACTTTAGCCAGACCACCACATGAGGCCCGAACTTCTGCTGGACAACTACCTGACGCCCGAACTTCTACCGGACCACCACCTGAGGCTTGGACTTCTACCAGACCACTACTTATGGCCCGAACTTCTGTCAGGCCACCACTTGATGCCCATAGTTCTACTAGAGTACTGCCCTACTACAACGGTCTTTTGGACCCCTATATACTGCCGACTATGGTCCTTCCGACCTTCGTTGCCTACTACAATCCTTCCGACCTCCATCACTAGACAACGGTCTTTCTAACCTCTGTCTCCTGCCGACTACGGTCCTTCCGACATCCGTCACCTACTATGGTCCTTCCGACCTCCATCACCAGACAACGATATTTTCGACCTCTATCATAACGACTATGGTTATGTCGACCAAACAAACATGCCTATATTATAACTCCCACCATGTAATGTGCTCTATATGATGTACATTTGTACCATCAAGCCAAGGCCTTCTCCCAAGGAAAGATCTCATTTGTAATTGACTACAAATACTAGTGGATTCATTCAAACTGGGCCAGACCCCGTGATTTTTTCCCTTTTCAGGGGTTTCCACATAAAAACTCTTGTGTCTCTTATGAACGCTACACCCTCTCTCTTATCTGATTGTGTAATGGATTTTCGTACAACGTTAAGACGTTAAACTTCATAATTCTCTACCTCTGTGAATATTCCAGGACACAACAAGTATATTAATTGCTCTAAATATTGCTTGTAGTGGCAAATATGAAGTGCAAATAATACATCGCTTGAAATATCAAGTTTTAAAAAAAATTTTTGTTGATTACTCATTATTCCATAAAGTTTTTGGGGGATCATTTATGTGTAAACTTATTCCGCAATTTCCCAAAAAAAAAAAAAAACTTATTCCGCAATAATATAGAGCCATATGTCTATCAATTTGCTTGTAATCATTCATTTATTTTGTATTATTATTACTTGCATTAAAGTTGTTGATGCTATTACATTTCCCAGCAAATTAACTATATTCATAAATAATTATGAGAAAAACAAGCAGAATTTTGGAGCTTTCTCGGTGGGAGTGTAACAAATATAGAATAAGATAGTTGTGGGGATTTAAAATTTCTTACATTTATTAGAAGTTTAGAAAAAAATAAATAATAAAAAACTTATAAATGACTTACATAGTGCTAGATCATCAGAAATTGGAGAAATTATTCTATGTGGACATCAGACGCATCTCTTGTCTGGAGGTCAATCAAGTGCAGCCACATCAGCTGTACCGGGCAATACCGAGCCTCGATACCATGCTGTACCGAGCCGCGGGTGACGTGATACATTTTGATTGGTTTCCGAACGACGTTCAGCGTACGCAAGCATTGCATGAATCATCAATATTACTCTCTTATGAAATTTTAACTTTTTGTTGGTCAACATGATATGTTTCTTTGTTGTTATTTAGCATGATGCTAAAAAATAAATAATTAAATCAACTAAGATAATTGATGGCATAACAAAATTCTCAAACTTTCAAGTTAATTTCTGTCATAAAATGTTAATTTCAAGAAATTCCATCTAAATTTAGCTTTAGAATTTACTTTGTAAAAATAAATTTATAGCCAAGAAAAAAATGTTTAACTATATAACCCTAATAAAACCAAATGCGCCTTGATTTGAATCAAATATACCTAATTCAATAAATCCATAATCACCCAATTCAATTATCATTACGCATTAAGATAGCTACATAATATTTCATGAGCAAAGAAATAAATTTGGACCCATTTCGACCCCGAATGGACCGAATTTAGTATTGTTGGGTCGGTTTTTTCGAGATGTTCAGTTCTACTATAAATTTATTGAAATCGGAGTTCGGATTTCAACTCAATTTTGGCTTGAGATATATCAATCAGAATGACTAATAATATATATTTATATACTAAAGACAGTCACTCACATAATCAGTAATTAAAATTTATTCATGTAGTTCCCATCTTCCATCCGTCCCTCCGTAGTAATTAAAATATTTTTTTTTCAGATATAATTTAATAATAAAATTATTACCATCGTTACGTATAAAATTTGTGCTATTTCCCTCATCTTTTTCTTTCAGTCTTCTCTGTTTTGCCTCTTCCCTCCAACTGTCTTTGGACTGACTGAGCTCTTTAACAAAAGGAGAGAGACAGAGAGAGTTAATGCTGCTCGTCTGAAAGACCCCACATTTGCTTTGCTGTTGGATTGAAATGCTTACTGGCCATCCATCGTCGTCCTCCTCTCTCCGATGCCTGCGCATTTAAAACCCATCCGCTCTTTATCTCACTGCCTTCATCCAGATTAGGACGAAAGTTAGGGTTAGCTCAAGGGTTAACTCAGAATGTGGAGCTCCACGGAGGCGGCTTTCTCCCGTTCGAGCTCCTACCGAGAATGCGCAGAGGAGGAGGAGGAGGCGCTCAGGTGGGCGGCACTAGAGCGTCTCCCAACTTTTGCTCGTATCCGCCGCGGGATTATACGGCGCGACGCTGGCGATTTTTCGGAAGTTGACGTGGCGAATTTGACATTTCGTGAACGCACTGCCCTAATCGACCGCCTCCTTGGAGACTTCGGCGACCCCGAGCGGTTTTTCCAGAGAATTCGCCAGAGATTCGACGCGTAAGTTTTTTTTTTTTTTGCGTCGTTCTCACTTCAGCAGTTTTGCTTCTTGCCGCAACTTTTTAGACTTGTTTTGCTCTTCTCAGTCTTTTGCATTGCATGCTCATCGGATGCTTTAATCATTTATTCATAGAGCTTTTTAGACTAGCACTTGCTTTTAGGATTATCAGTTTCTTATTTTTTGGTTGTGAACTTGTAATTAGATTTTCCTTGTTCATCTTTAAACTTTGGTCTGTATCTACTTAGTTATGTGCCTTAATGATGCATTGTAACAGGAGCTTGCTTCATGATTTACTTTTATTTGCTGATTTCCGTGTCACCTTTCCTGTGTTGATTTTGCAGAGTAAACCTTGAATTTCCTAAAATTGAGGTTCGATTCCAGGAGCTGAAAGTTGACGCATATGTTTATACGGGAAGCAGAGCTTTACCTACGATTCCTAATTTTATTTACAACATGACAGAGGTAATTTGTTTTTCTTTCCTTTGTCTATTGACAATATTATGATATCATGATGCATATTTGTTTTTAAAATTTTTATATTTTTTACCCCTATTGGCTTATGGTGATAACTATATTGAGTTGCCAACTTTTAGTGCTCTGAAGGCTTGAACGCTTGTTAGGTCAGACGGGTCTTTTGAGTCTTTAGCATGCATTAGAATGTCAACACTATATGTTAATAAATGATAATTCATAATATTTTTGAATTGTCACAAAATTATTATATTGTTGAATATTGAGTTTATGGTTTGACTTCTTTTGATTCTATTTACAATTATTTATTTTTTATTTCTTTTTTCGCTCTGCATTGAGCATTTGCACCATTTTAGCTAACTATCCTGAACAACACAAAAAAGATAGCTATAGTCTCATGATTGAATAGTCCATACCAGCTCAAGCCTTAAGCGACAACATGTCTTATCTATTGTAGACTTCTTTTGGATGATTTTTCTTGAAAGAGATTGATGGCTCCCAATGGCGTTATTTAATTAGTCTGCCATTCAGGTGGAGTAGTTCTTCATCTATACTTTCTCAAAATTCTCAATGAATAATCACCTTATAATAACTATTCACTACTTCAACTTTTTTTTTTTTTTCTGGAGCGCAGCAGCGCACTATTCACTACTTCAACTTTGGTTTCACTTATATGTCACTATTGATAGATGGTCTTTACAGGGAATATATGCTGCAGAAGGTTTTTTATTTTATGAATGTGGTTCTTGGAATTTATTCGGGATTATCTAACTTGCTTTTAGCTGTCTTGACAAGGCCTTCTTGAGGCAGTTAAAGATTTTTCCAGGTAGGAGAAAGAAATTGTCCATTCTGGATAATATTAGCGGGATAGTGCAGCCTTCTAGGTGAAGAGGAAATTTCACTTTAATGTATCGACTATTAAAGAGGTACTAGCTGCTAGATTATGTTTTTGTCATTGCTACAGATTGACACTGCTTTTGGGTCCTCCAAGCTCTGGAAAGACAACTTTACTTTTAGCTCTTGCTGGACGGCTCAATACTGATTTACAGGTAAATGATCTATACTAACTTCGTTAGAACATTCGAAAAGCATACCAAAAATACACCTGTGCATTCTCATGCAAATGTTATGAACTATCACAAAAGTATAAAAAGAGACACTTATTACTCAAAATAAGCATAAGAATATCCATTAATCACCTATGCATAGATTCACTACTACCCTCTCATGGCCCTTCAATGATCTAAAGATTTTAGTCAATAGTGTTTAATTTGTTTTTAGTTGATCGGCATGCCACAAAGATTTGGTTGCTTTCATTGTAAATTAGAGGTTATTCACATGATAGGATTCTATTTTGTAATGTACATGTAAATTTGTGTATACCAAACCTCCCCAATATAGTTTAGTCGGACAATCGTGCATTGAGTATACCCTTTTCACATATTTCGACAATATAAAATCATAAACTATATCTTGTTTGGTAATATTTGCCAACTTGAGCAACAGATCAATCATTAAGTTTCTATGAGGAGTTGATATAGGATTCAAGCTATAATCAATCGTTAGCTATATTAGTATATGTATGTACATATTAGGTACATAAGATTAGGCTTCCTATCATTTTGATATTTTGTTTTAAATTTTTTAATTATTTCAATAGAAGGATTTAAGTGCAAATGTAAGATTATCAATTTAATTAGTATGAATAGCTTCCCTTGTGTCTATGCACCCCTTTTTTATTTTTCTATTTTTTTTCTCAAAATAATGATTTGGCCTATAGGATTGTTCATTTTAATTTCAACGTTTTTTGAGTTTGTAAGTTATCACCTAGGGGGTTTCAGTCAAGTTGATATTGTCCCCCAATTTTGCCGACTTTTCCCTTGAGACAAAGATTATGTTAGAATTCTATCGACATCTTCCATTTATCTTGGGCTTGTTAAAATCATTAGATGATGATTTCTTTACGAAAATGTATATGCTACTATTCTCTTTCTTTGGTCTCCTTCTATTCCATTTTCTATTATTTCGTCTCAGGGTTTATTAAGATTTGCAATTTAACTCAATTAATTTGGTGGAAGAGTGATATTCATTTTTTATTTGTAATAAAAGAATCCAAAATTGTTATTAGTTTTAGTTATTGTTTTCCTAGAAATTAATAGCATATGGTTCTCTTAAGCTTTCATTTATTTATCTATTTTGCTATAGACAGTTTTATTAGGTGAAATTGATTTATAGTATATTTTCTTAGTTCAATCATTAGAATGATACCATCATAATGATAATAAAGAGTTGCTCAAAATATGGTATGAATTGCCCTAAAATGATCATAATCATAATATTGTCAAAGATTGAAATGAAAAGTAAAATTTTCATGCTATAAATTTAACTCTATCCTTTTTGTACCTTGTATTTGTCAACATCTTTTTTGTTTTTCTTTTTAGATTACTTACTTTGTGTAACAGATGTCTGGGAACATTACTTACAATGGACACAGGCTAAGTGAGTTTGTTCCTCAAAGAACATCGGCTTATGTTAGTCAAGTTGATCTGCATGCTTCTGAAATGACGGTCAGAGAAACTTTAGAATTTTCAGGTCGATGTCAGGGTGTGGGAATAAAATATGGTAATGATAATAAACTTGGAAATTGCTCCAATTATAATTGAATTTGTTAAACATGTTACTAAGCATGATGTTTGTTCTAGATATGCTCATGGAGCTTTCTAGAAGGGAGAAGAATGCAGGGATTAAGCCTGACGAGGATCTTGATATATTTATGAAGGTATGTAGTTGCAGATGGAGAATTTTTTTTATTTTTTAATAGATTGTTGGCCAATCTAAATTATCATTTTTTCTAGTTTAGGCATTAGCTTTGGAGGGAAAGCAGACCAGCCTTGTGGTAGAGTATATAATAAAGGTAAGGAGGTTCATTAATCATATGCTATTTTATATTTATTAAAAATGTTTGAAAAGCATGAATCCAATTGACTAAGAACTTACTAATTAGATTGTCCTGTTATTAACTTTGAAGACTATTAGGACGAAGTCAGGTATGTCTGAAAGCCCTATTAGGATCAGGCTAATTGAATGAATAGGCATCAATGACACTAATACAGTATGATTTACATGGTTCAATTTTAATTTAAATTCAATGGAGAGTAGATAATATTTAATCTGCTAATGAGAAACTACAAAAGCTACAATCAATGACCAAACGGGAGCACTCTTATGAACTTAATCAAACCTAAATATTACCACAAGGGAAGCCAAAGTATCTCGATACAAGCAATAGGAAAACTCTGTACAACAAGAGAGATTATAGACAAAGAATTCTTATTGAAGGGATATTCTGTAGTTCTCATGTTTGTATTTTTAATAATCCAAAGAACAATGCAGAATATTGTCCAAATCCTGATGGTGGGTTGCGCGGTGAGACCTTTTTTAACTTTCTTCTGCATCTCCTCTAGAAAAGTCCAAAATAAGCTTGAAATTGCTATTCTACAATTAACATTGCCATGATCTTGCATGACTTTCAACAACTTGGAGGTTAAGCAAAAAAGCAGATACTCAAACGTCATGCACCTCATGCATTCCATTAGGTATATAATGGGTCCCACAAGGGATTGCCTTCATTCATTATTTTTTTAATTCTGCACAATACGTTTGGATCAATCAAGCAAAGTCAGCATGGTTTTGGATCTATGTGGTTAGAACTACTATTGACACAAATTATAAAAGAAAGCCTGAACATGATATGAGAATTAAGATGTAACTTCAATAAAACACTTCTCGTTCAAAACTACATGTCTTGTGATTTTCGAGGTTGCCCTTTTGTTTCTTAGGGTAAATTTCCATAAATCCATTACATGTGGGGAATAAGCATTCTTTAAAGTTTTATGGTTAAAAATAGGCAATTGCTCGCATTTTTCAGATAAGCGAAATTTCTGTTGTAGTCAACTTTTGTGCTTTGGCAATCATGTTAATTTTTGAAATCCCCTTCTCCAATGGTAATTGTATTCTAAATAATGAAACATTCCCTTTTTGCTTGAAGTTGATTTCATGCTTATGAGATTACTGTTCATGCTGCTTGTACCAACGTTAGTTTCTTGGAAAGACTATGCTTAAACTTATTGTTATGTGATAAATTTGGCTAGTTCAAAATGATGAAGAAGAAACTTTAGGCTTTTATTTTATTAACCTTTATATCAATATTTTTAAGTATAGTAATTGCTTAAGCTGAGCGTTTATTGAAATTACAGTCACTTCAATCCTTATCTCATTCATCTCGTTGATTTTAATGTAAAATGCACTAATTGACAGGGTGATTAGATGGAGATTATATTCTGAACTTATTGATGTGTGTAAATTAATAGATTAGCACAAACTAATAAATATGCCAAATTTGTCTGAACTATCACTAAAATGTTTTGTTCTATTAAAAAAGAATGTTCTACAGATATATTACAAATGCGGGATGATCATTGAAAAATCCTGATGCTTATTTAACTTGTTTTTCCGTATATTTTATGTATTAGAAATATTTTCATTTCTTAATCAGTTCTTAATATTCTCTGAAGTGCTAAGTTTTACTCATGAAAGATTTTAGGCCTGGATATTTGTGCCGACACACTAGTAGGAGACGAGATGATCAAAGGGATATCTGGTGGCCAGAAGAAGCGCCTTACCACAGGTTTAACAGCATTGTGATTCTGTCATTATTTGGATTATACCTCTTACATTTTCTTTCCTCTTCTTAGTCAGCGCTTCCTCATACTTAACTTGCACTTTATGTTAATGGTAAAATCACTTTATCGGTCACCCAGGTGAATTACTAGTTGGTCCAGCTAGAGTGTTATTAATGGATGAGATATCAACTGGGCTTGACAGCTCAACTACTTATCAAATAATTAAATATCTTAGGCACTCAACCCAAGCTCTTGATGGAACCACAATTATCTCTTTGTTGCAACCAGCTCCAGAAACTTTTGAGTTATTTGATGATATCATACTCATATCTGAGGGACACATTGTTTATCAAGGTCCACGTGTTGCAGCGTTAGACTTCTTTGCAGCCATGGGATTTAGTTGTCCTGAGAGGAAAAATGTGGCTGACTTTTTGCAAGAAGTATGCGAGTTCATTTTATTTCTTGTTAATCAGTGTGTTTTAGGATTCAATAGTTTACATGATATCTGTTTTCTCTTCGACTTTGTAATCCAGGTTATATCTAAGAAAGACCAACAGCAATACTGGTCTTCTTTTGACAGACCATACCAGTTTATTCCTGTAGCAAAATTTGTTGAAGGTTTTAGATTATCAAATGTTGGTAAGAGATTGAATGATGAATTGGAAGTTCCATTTAACAAAGAACATAATCATCCTGCTGCTCTATCAACTTCTTGCTACGGGGTTAAAAGGTTTGAGCTTCTCAAGGCAAATTTTCACTGGCAGCTGTTATTGATGAAACGGAACTCATTTGTTTACATCTTCAAGTTCATTCAGGTATATATGACTTTGCACTTGTAATCCTCAATATGAATGGAATAATTGAATTGCTATATTATGATTAAAGATTATCGTAGTCAAAACATCTTCTTTAGTAGGCGATGTAGTCCTACGTGGAGAAAAAACATGTTCCTAGTAGTTTTATCACTGCAAATCTTTTTCATAGGGAGCATTTTGCTTGTCTAGCCTAGCCGAGATTTTTGAAGTCACTTAGTAAAAAGCAAATGTTATTCTGCAACAGCAAGGACTACAAGTGAAATCACAGACACTAGCCAAGAAAAGAATAAACTTTACATCTCCACAATTAACAGTGACAGACTTTTTTTTTCTCTTATGAACACATTTATTGTAGATTTTCATGTGTAATAGTTATAATAAAATTTTTTAGCATCTTATTATATGTTGAACTTTTAATGTGTGCTCCAGTACTCACATGCTGTTAGGGAGTGTGGATCAAAGGTGGTCCAAAGTTGGACTGGATACACCTATGATTAAACCTGCTTTCAACCCTGCTTTCAACTCAATAGCTTAAGTCTTTAGGCGAGTTCCCACATGGTATTCCTACACCAAAATATCTTTGAGCTATCTAATGTCGGATCAAACTGAATGCTCCCATGTGAATGCTCTTCACATAGACCACCCCTTCCTCCCCCCGAAAAAAAATATCATCAAATATAAAGGGCCCATTCAATCATGTGGATCAATAATGGGAAGCAACTTTACTCGTCTGTGGTGGAAGGGTCAAGACCCATTGGAGCCAGAAATTGCATGAACCGCTTGATTCCATGCGAACCATCAATTATGATATTACTTGTTAGGAAGTAAATCAAAGGAGCACAAAAGTTGGCCTTGATACACTAATGAGTAAACCCATCTTCAACTAGAAAGTCTAAGCCTAAGGTTGATAGCCAAATCCTTTGTATTTCTACACCAACATATGGTTCAATTATTTTAAGTGAAACTATACTCCATGCTGTCTATGCCTTAACACATGCAGTCTTCATAACTGATACTTGTCATGTTGGGACTACCTTTAAAATAAAAACGTGACACCTGTAAGATTATTTGAAACTTCTTCATTTCATATATCTTTCTTTTCAGGACCTTTGTTTCCTCTTTTAAAAAATTAAAAGATATATTTTTCATTTGGCTGAATTGCTTCTTTTATGAGCCTTTACAATGTGACTATTCAATGCTGACTTTGCAGCTTCTGCTTGTTGCTCTTATTACGATGACTGTGTTTTTTCGGTCAACAATGCATCACAATGATGTTGATGATGGTATTGTCTATCTTGGTGCATTATATTTTGCGACAATTATGATTCTATTCAACGGGTTCACAGAAGTTGCATTGTTGATTGCAAAGCTTCCAGTTCTTTACAAGCACAGGGATTTGCATTTTTACCCTCCATGGACATATGTACTTCCTTCATGGATCCTTAGTATTCCAACTTCTTTTATAGAGTCTGCCATGTGGGTGGCAGTCACATACTATGTGATTGGCTTTGATCCACAAATTAATAGGTATTATTTTCAATCTCTTTTGTTGTAATCGTGATTTGGGCCTTGTATTTTGATGTGTAAATGAGTTTATAATCATAACGTTTCGATATGCAGATTTTTCAGTCAGTTCCTATTGCTTTTCTTCTTGCATCAGATGTCTTTGGCTCTCTTTCGTGTGATGGCAGCCTTAGGTCGCAATATGATAGTTGCTAACACCTTTGGATCATTTGCTATGCTGGTTGTCATGATTCTCGGTGGATTTATCATTTCTAGAGGTTAAAGCATATCAATTTTGTTTATGTTTTCATTTTCATGCTTGAATGCTTTTAATGTCTTATTTTAAGTTGTAATTTTTTATCATTTTTTGCTTTTAACAGATAGTATTCCAAGCTGGTGGATTTGGGGATATTGGATTTCACCTTTGATGTATGCTCAAAATGCTGGCGCTGTAAATGAATTCCTTGGGCATTCATGGGATAAGGTAGGTAGCTTTTGGCTGCTCATTATATAATATGATAGATCTCTGCTCCTGTTCATTATTTGTTATGTCTATTTATGTGTTTTGTGTTAATTAAGTTTTACCAGTTGCATATGACCAAGTAGAAAATAACTATAAACTATTTCATGATTTTTATTAGGAATTATTTTGCCATGATAATAATTGTCTGCATGTTTGCTTTGATTGGATCTTGATGGAAATAACAATAATGGTTGGTACCACCTTTGTGAAGACCAAATTTTCATTTGTTTGAGAACTGAAGAATCTTATATATGGCTCAAGTGAACTAATATGCCTGATAAATAGTTTTAAATTTTTTTTTATTCTCAATTGAACGAGCCGATAAGTAATGAAGTTTGATATGTTTTAACCCACTAAATTAAGATTTTTTTCCTATTTATGTACATACTCCCCACATAGTAAAATAAAGACTTGATGTTGTTGTTGTTTATTTATGTACATGAATGTAATCATTTGTTCTTTAACAAATAGTTTTAGTATCCATTGAGATATTCTCAACTCAATCATAAATATGCTCAGGCTTTGGCTGTATCTAGATCTCTGTTTAAAATTGCGCAATAAGATGCGCGCCTCTGCGCAATTCTTGCAAAACACGCCTCGAGGCGTGCGCAATTGCTGGCATTGTTGAGGCGTACGTCTCACATTGGCTGAGGCGCGCCTCTGTTGCGCAATTGCGCAATTTTGAGGGAGGCGTACGTCTCAGCCAAAAGGCCCCACCTACTTAAAATGACTCCTCCTTTTCCCCCACACCCGATCGGCCCACTTGATTCCCGAATTGTTCCGCCCGTAAGCTCCAGATCGCGAAAAACTGAGGAGCCCGTCCGGTCGGCCAACCTTCCCGCCGGCGCCGCCTCTCTCCGGCGAAGTTGAAGTGTCCGGCCGCCTTGTAGGAGAAGTCCACAAAGGATTTTAGGTATTTGTTGTCTTTTTTGGCTTAGTTAATAGAGGCCTGCATTGGGTACCCATATACCCACCCATATACCCACCCATATACCCACCCATACCCAATGAGTATGTGTGGGTATGGGTACGCCCATGTCCTTGTGGGTGGGTACTCAACATCGGTGGATAAATCAATTTACATTGCTAATCATCGTACATCTTATATTACCTTAATTCTCACTACGTAGTGTGCAACACTTAACCACGCTGTGACTATGATAAATTATGATATGCAGCTTGAAAGTTTGCGATCAGAGCAAAGGGCAACAAGCCTCAAGGTCATAAGTCTGTGGTAGATTGCGTTCAAAAAGCATGGAAAGTGGGTGAGTATTGGTGAGTGCGTGATGTGAAACCAGGAATTGCTTTCTTAGAAATTAATACAAAGTTGTTAGAGCAATGATAAAATAATTTAATACTTCTCAAATTTGACAAATCAAGAAAGATTTTAGAAGTTAATAGTGCGTAGGCAAGTCGTTACAACTAAAATTTACAAGTTCCTTAAAATAACAACTTCAATGAACGTAATGAAATGATTAGCCAACTAGAATCCGACGGTTAACAAAGTAATCGCCTCACCTTGAGGCACAAAGTCACTCTTCTACTTCTAGGATTGTCGGAGGAAGAAGAACCATACGAGAAACGAGATCACTCCAAGGTAGACGGCGCAGACGATCCGTAGTGATGGTGAGGGAAGCGGCGATGGTGAAGGTGGAGGAGCGGGTGGATGTTCGTTGATGGTCCAGTTGTAGTATGAGAATTGACCATCGATGACGTGCACAAGGGTTAGGAGAATTCAATCCAAGTAACATTCGATGGTGTCGTCGTGGTCAAACCCCCCACGTCAAAGAATGGGGATCGAAGTATATGGATGTCTTCGTAGACGTCGAACACAAGTTCGCCTTCAAGTTCAGGATTCACCATGCATCGTGGGATTGAATAGGGAAGAAGAAATAGGGAGGTGGGAGGGCTTGCCGTGAGCTAGGGAGAGGGAGGGAGGTCACGGGTTGGGGGGGAAGAGAGGGGCGGGTGAGGCTATGGGGGTAAAACACAAAATCTGAATTTTATTTCAGATTTCCAAAATTGTAGAGAGCAAAATTTCAGTTTCAGAATTTTGAATCTTGAAATTAAGCTAGGAGGGAAAGGATTAAAGGTGTAAGGGAGGAGGGGAATTTCTAGGGATTTGATTTGCAAAACAAATTCCACTCACCTCAATTATCTTCAAACCGGATCTCCACGAAAATAACTTGGCGAAAATTTAGAACTATCGAAGACAAAATTAGTTTGGCGAAAATATAGAACTCACAAAGAGATCTATCTTCTCCGACGAACTCACTAAGAGATTGAGGAGGGTTGAACTCACAAAGAGAATATAAGAGGCAAATTTTCATTCATCCAAAAACTAAACTCAAATACAATAACTAAGCCTATATATAGGTCATCCGAAAATAAAAACCATTAAGACGACATTGCCCTTGGGCTACAATAAACACTAACTCCCTCATAGGGGTACAAATGAAAAATATGAAATATAAATGACAAGAATAAAATAAAACATCAAAAAATAAAGACTATGAATCATGGCCGTCGCTCGACGACCCCTCCGATGATAAGTGTGCCGAAATCTCCTATGGATGTCCTCATCAGTGCGGCATCTTGAAAGTCACAATTGGTGGGCGTGGGTGGGGGAAGCCCGTCCGAGTAAAGCATGAGTAACCAATGGGTACCCAACCAAGACCCCATGTAGAACTTTGTCAGTTAAGGTCCTCAACTCCATAGCCATCGAAATAACTCTAAGCAGATTCCACATGCACATTGAGAAGCATCCATAAACCTTTAAATTAGAAAGATTTATATCCTTATTAGTCTACACTTATTCAGGTCACTTATATTAAAAAATAATTGATCCAAAATATATTTTGGTATCCACCATGCAACTTAAAGCATCTCACTTTTTCATTCAAATTATTTGTTCATGAGCTCAACAATCTTGTCCTGTTGTGGTGTCCTAGGCTATATTTGCATATTTATAGTGGCAGCCATGCAAAATTCTATAAATTCATTGCTGTAGCAGTCTCCTCAGTTGTTTGATCTTTGCATCAGACTCATGCTGATTAGGTCAAGCCTCATTTCATGTTCTGTAAAGCTTATTCCAATTACCTGTGCTCTTGGGGCAAAATATGAAGAAAAGTATAGATTACTGTGCCTCCTTTGAAGTGCATCGTTCGGTCCATTTACGTTCCTTTGTTAAAGATTAGCTTTTTATGATCAAGAAAAAAAAATAAAAGAATTAAATTGAGGTATTAATCCTTAAAAGCATGTCAACTACCCACCTCTTCTTTATTTTACTCCCTCCCTGATATTCTTTGCTTGGGGCTTATAGAGGGAGATCTAAAAAGGAGGCCAATGCTATACGTGTCACATCCTATTTTGACTCTCATACCATGGGCAAATTATTACGTCCCGTGTTCGGATTCGTCCGGATATCAATCCAGACGCGCCATGTCATCAAAAGACATATGGACCCAGTGTATTTGGGTCCATGACTCGTCTAAATTGAGTGTCCGGAGTGACGTAATAATTCGCCCATACCATGAGGTATAAGAGATAGACAATCCATTTAGAAATATTTCTCACCAATGCTCAAGATTTTTCTAATCAAGTCTTTAATTTACATCATATTCATATTCTTCTATAATACATCCAAAACTATATACCCAAAAAAGCTATGGTAAATAGCAAAACTAATCACTTGCTTACGACCCCAATTGATTCTTTCCTCGCCTAAAAATCACATTTTGACTATCTGATGAGCTACACGTTTAGTGGGTTAAACAATTCTAATATAATGTTCGAATATACAAGAAAAAATTATAACATGCCATGTTGATTATATGTACTAATATGAGCATTTTATCTTCACAAATATAACTAGCTTAATGCAACGCTTATAAGTCAAAACTTGCTTTGAGGATTTGATAAGTAAAAAAACTTCATTATAATGTATAAGCAATGAACGTAAACATTTGAAAAATAGTGAAGTATATATCTATAAAGTATCAAATAATTTAATATACTATATCAGTCAATTGCTAGTATGCAATTATTTGCTTTACAATTATTTTTTTTCTCAATATGTATTTATCATTTTATTAAAAATGTAATGTAATTTTCGCATAGGTTTTTGACACAGTTATATCATTTTTTCGTCGTTTAGCTCGTTGGCGATAATAATCATTAATAAAGTTTGGTTAGTACCTATTTTTTTTTTCTTTTTTTCTTAAATTCATTTTTTATTTTTTCTCTTTTTTTTTTTTCTTTCTTCTCTCTATCTCTCTCTTTTATTTTTTTTTTTTAAATACACTCATTACCTACTTTGCATTCTCATGAGGAAAACGAGAGGAAACGGGCTGGGATTGTAAGAGGCAGTGGCGGGTGGATTTTTGCGCGAGCACTGGCGTCGGGTTGAACAGGATGGGTCGGAGGTTGAGATGACTTTGGCCCTTGGCATGCGGAACAAAGAGACGAGAGAGAGGGGATCGATTGCTTCGGCTCCGGCTCCGGCTCCGGCGTGCGGGATTGAGCGAACGAGAGGGAGAGAGGGTCGGCGGCTGGGGGTTCTGCGTTCGTCCAAGAGCGAACGAGAGAGGGAGGTCAGGCTGGGATCGGGATGACGGGGTCGGTGAAGTCGAGTGAACGATCAGAGAGGGGGATCGGGCTTCAGATAGGCTCCTGCGTGCGGCTATCACGTGAGAGGGAGATCGGGAGAGAGGGTCTCGTGTGCGACACACATAAAGCGAGAGAGAGAGCGGGCGTCTCCTTCGTGCGGTTCCTGCAAACGAACAGAGAAGTCCAAAGAGTCCCGGAGGCGTTATCCTTGCGTGTGATAAGTAGAGAACGAGCAGTTGTGTCGTTTGGGGAGTGAACGTGCGTGATGTGGGATCAGTGGTCAACAATATCTTAGTCGCTATAACACATGCTCCGAGGATCCAAGTTGATAGGAATTACGAGAGATCACCCTCTCTGACTAAGAATAAAGTCTCCTCATAGTTGTATGCTGCTCTAGGTCCTTGCGCACACAAAAATTGAGGCCACAATCCAAGACTATACGTGTTCCTAGGGTGGGGCCACTAATCATGTGAAGTCTTAGATTTTGAGTGTTTATGGATCAAGAAAGTGGAATGTATCTCAAATGACTTCCTCAGACAAATTGATGCATTGGTTGGATGCAAATCTCTGTGGCTCTTCATGATAATCTCCATGGTAAGAAAAAACTGTGGCCCCTTTGGCAATCCTAGCAATGCACTACATTCTTAGTATTCATTTGCTTTAGTTTCATATCTATTTTTCATTGGAAAATAGCCAGCAAAATTGAGAGGGCAGTTTGGATGAACAAATTAAAAATCGGACAGCTTTTCATATAGTTTTTTTTTTTATCATAGCATAATAAAAACTTTGGCCTTTAAAGCAGATTTTGTAAAGTTTCAAATGAGAAAGTAGAAAAGTATAGATCGTAACAAAGATCCTAAAAACGGCAAGCCTTTTCTTTTCAGTTGTAACTCATGCATCAATTTTTGATATTCAACATTGTTCAAAAATTGATTCATGAGTTATTACCATCTCTTTGTAGTTACCTTATGTAAACTGTTTTTTTTTTTTTTGGGTTACCTTGTTAACGTTATGGCCATCTTCAAAATTGGCAAATTTGTGGTTATTTTGTCTTAAATTATAGCATGTTGGTAAAATCTTCCACATTTTGACGCTTGTTCTTTGAGCTTATGTTCCTAAGTTCCCCAGTTGCGAATGTGGAAATCCTAGTACGAAGTGTTGACATGAAAGTAATTTTTTTCCTTTTGCTTTTGCAGAATGTGGGAAAGAGTAATGTGTCTTTGGGGAAGGAAATTCTGAAAGGTTATGGCTTGTTTGCTGAAAGTTATTGGTTCTGGATCGGTGCTTGTGCCTTGGTTGGCTATGCTGTCATACTCAACATCTTATTCTCTTTTTTCTTGACCTGCCTCAATCGTGAGCTTTCTTCCAAACTTATCAGCTCTCTTTTACACTAGTCGGGTCATTCAACTTCTCTTTGTTCTCATTTCAACAGCCCTAGGAAGTCCGCAAGTAGTTGTGTCCAAGGATGGACTTCAGGAGAGGGATGACCAGAAGAATGGCGGGACTGTGATTGTTGAGCTAAGATCTTTTCTGCGGTCAGATGCATTTGCAGGTGAGATGTTCTTTTTTTAGCTGCATGCTTTCTTGTATCACTTACGAGAGGATTACTACTAGATAACATTTATGAACATTTTATAATACAATGTAGAAGACCTCCAAATAGTTGTGACGAGGATAATATTTTTGAGGATATAATGATAATAATTATAACACCACAGAAAACAAAAATAAATAGGAAAACAATTAAAGACAATAAAACTTTAGGCGCTTTCATCAAAGGGTTGAGGAGGCGAGGAAGATCCTCCATGAAGGAATGGAGTAGAAAAACATTGATGCGCACAGTTATTATCTAAGTTCTTGCTCTAATAAATCAAGGAGTGTAAACCTGACTAAACAATTTTCTATTTCCTACAACAGAATCTTCTTGTGCTTTCTCTCTTCTCTTTGCTTCAACCTTCCCGCCCGAATATATATATATATATATATATGTAGTCTGATTTTGGATTATTGTGGTGTACTGAATCACAACTGAAATCAGTTATGGCAATAAACCAATGATATGCCTTGGGATATTCTAGACTTAGCAACAAGATTTTAATCAAAAGCTATCTGCCTGTTTAATGATAAGATTTCAATTTTCTCACTTGAAAAATACTCTTGACCGAAAGATTTGAAAGAATATGTGCAACATGTTGACATATATTGTCCAGACATGTATGCATATTGGCTACTATTTTTACTTTACATACATACTATATTATGACAATAAAGTTACTGAAATGTACACCCAATGCCGCATGGGCTGAGTTAATCAAGTTACAATGCTATTATGAATAAGGTTTAGTAAAATTGGGAAGCCTTGTAACAAACTCACTATAGCATTCAATTAAAGTCATGAAAATCAATTCACCACAAAACTGAAGTTGCAAAGAGAAATGATCTCTTGCATGCGAACTCTATAATTGAGGTTGTCAACGCTACTCGCCTACTCAAAATTAACTCACCCATGAATATGTCATTGATCTCTATATGCATCTCATTGTGAAAGTTCACCAAAGATAGCTCTTCTTCAAATGATCTCACCCTCAACAGTGGGGCTCATCAAAAGTTACCTATGTATTTTGATAATAAATATTTAGGACTTTTTTTTTATGAGGCATTGCTAAACCTTCTTATGTAATTTTATTTGTGTTATTTAAATATAACTTTTCAAATGGCATTTAACTTTGACCTAAGCCTATAAATAGATGGTCAAAGGTTGAGTCTAACACGTGGAATAAAAGCACTAAAGCAGTGATATAATTATACATTTTGAATCTTTGATTACATATAATTTTTCAGATGACATTTAACCTTAACTTAAATCTATAAATAGATGGTTAAAGGTTGAGTCCTACATGTGGAATAAAAACAGTGATTATGGTACATTTTGATTGAATGAAATCACATTAACTTGGACTTTCAATCAGCAATCTAGTAGTATCCTAGAGATTTTTTTTTGTTCTCTCATTCTTCCTTCTCTATCTTTGTTATACTTAATCTATACTTAGGTTTTGTCGTCACCCATCGATGGATTTAGGTCTAACATCCTTTTAGGCATGATGGGCGTGGGAGAAGCTTAGAATAGGAAGCCAAGCCATGAAGGTTGAAGCTTATTGTTGACCACCAACCCTCATAACCACTCACAACCCACTAACTCCTCGTAACCACCTCATGCACGCTAATGACTCTCAAACGACACAATTAAATGGACACACCCTCTCGATTTCACAAAAACACACGCAGGAGACAAAACTATCCCATTCGACTCTCATGCACACAGGAACTCCCGCTCTCTCTATCTCTCCCTCACACATAGAAGAACATGGAGGAATTGAACTCTCTTGCTCTCTCATTTTCCCTTACTCGCACGCAGATGCATGAGGGAACAGAAAGTTGACCGACGGCCGACGCGTTAGCCTTCTGCCCTCAATCACGATCTTCTGCACCCGACTGAACCATTGACGACATCTTGCTTTTCATTCTGCTCCCATCCGTAAGAAACCACCCTGACTCGCATTTTCGTCCCGTGATCTGTCCTGTTCCCGCTACACGAGCACGAGTCCTGACCCGCTCTCTCTTGATCTCCCTCAACCGCACGGGATCCCGTCGTCTCGTCCGTGTCGTCCCGTCATACAATCATCATAGCCTTCTTCAAGCACTCCAAAGCGGCTGTGCCTACTCCCCCCATAAGAACCCAACATTCTTCAATTGTTCCGTTAGTGGCCATGCTATGATGCTGTACCCCTTCACGAACCTCCTGTAGTATTCTGTCAATCATAGGAATCCTCTCAGCTTCTTCAGATTCTTAGGTACTGGCCGTCTCAACATAGCCTCAATTTTTTGACTGGTCTCCACTTTGGACATAATATGACCCAAATACTCCACACTGGCCTGGACAAAACAACATTTCTTTAGGTTGGCTCTCAGCTGATGCTCCTGCATTACCTCTAGTACCCTCCTCGAGTGTTCCTAATGCTCCTCCTTTGTCCTGCTATAAACTAGGATATCATCAAAGGACGCCAAGACAAACTACCAGAGATAAGGTCTGAAGACCTTGTTCATGAGTGACTGGAACATGGCTGATGCGTTAATAAGGCCAAAAGGCATCACTAGGAACTTTTAATGCCCCTCATGAGTTTTGAAAGCAGTCTTGGGCACATCTTTCTTCTTCATTATGATCTGATGATATCCTGACTTCAGATCTATCTTAGTGAAGATTACTGTCCCACTCAGCTCATCCAACAACTCATCAATTAATGATATAGGAAACTTGTATGGCACAATCTCCTTATTAGTCCATACAAAACCTCAGTTGCCATCTTTTTTCTTAACCAGTAATACTGAACTAGAAAAAGGACTAACATTGGCTTGATAATCCCTGCCTCCAGCATCTCTCTAATCAACTTCTCAATCTCATCTTTCTGAAATTGAGAATAGCGATAGGGCTTGATGCTGATGTGCGATACACCTTCCCTCTAGGTCATAGCATGCTCCCGCTCACTTGGTGATGGCGATCCTTTAGGTGGCTGAAAAACCTCTTGGAATTGCTGAATCAAAGGCCGGACTGAGAGAGGTATGTCCCCTCCCTCTTCCAATCTAACTCCCTCCAGTCTGTGCAACTCCACTAGAAAACCTTCCCCCACCTCATGTATACTCCTCACCATGATTTTGAGAGATATCATAGCTTTGGATAGCCCTGCATCTCCCCTTATCACCACCTTTTTTTTCCATCCACCATTAACTCCATCGTGAGTGTTGCTCCCTAATTGACCTTGGTGTCCCCCCCAAGGTCCACAACCACTTCATCCTCAAGATGATGTATGTACTTCCTAACTTCAGTGAGAGAAAATCCTCCACCATTAAGCCTTTGAATGATCAACATCACTCCTCTGTAGATCCCCTGGCCTTTCTCTACCTTCCCCATACCCATCATCACCCCATAATAACCGGTGTCCACCAATTTCACTTCTAGTTGGTCGACGACCTGAGTGGAAATGAAATTGTGGGTAGCCTCACTGTCAATCAGTACCACTACTTCCCTGTCCTCTATCTTCCCTTTCACCTTTATGGTATGATTCATAGTGAATCCTACCACCAAGTTCAGGGAAACCTTTGCTAGATCCAGATGTAGCTTCTCTTTCATCTCTTCCCCTACCTCTCCATTGCCTCCCTCTTCAGTTTCCTCGTCATCACAAACGGTGAGAACCTGAAGAGTTCAGTCTCTACACTTATGCCATGGAGTATGATTCTCATCACAGTTGAAACATAACCCCCTTTCTATCTTTTCATGCATTTCCTTCTCCGTTAGTCTCTTGAAATTTTCCATGCTTCCTCCTCCTATCGGCTTCTCCCTAGTGGTCTTACAAAATCCTCCTGCTGTCAGACCCTTGGGTGCTAAAAATGTGGTCGTCGTCCTATAAAAGACTCCTGAATTGCTGGTCTGGGCTCCCCTCTCATGATATCTCTGATTTTCCACTAGCTGTGTCAACTCCATGGCCTCTCCCAAGTCACGAAGCCTCGTGACCTTTACTGCAACTCTGATCTCAGATTTGAGCCCATTTAGGAAGTTCCCTTTCAATGCCATCTTTGAAAATCTATCCACTCGAGTGTCCAGATGTTCAAATCTCTCTCGATAGTCTGCCACTGATCTGTCCTGCACTAGTGCAAAGAATTGCTCATAGAAGTCTCCTCTCCTGTCGGTTTGGAAACGTTCTATTAAATAATCATTGAACTCTCTCCAGCTCCGTAGGAATCTCCTCTGGTCCCTCCACTGGTACCATGACAGTGCCTTCTTCTCCAAACATAATCATGATGCTGCCAACTTCTCCTCCTCCGTCAACCCATTGACGAAGTATCTCTCCGCCTTATAGATCCACCCTTGCGCGTCCTCCCCTTCGAAAATAGGCATATTCAGCTTCCTCACCTTTTGATCTCTCACATTTCCCTTTACTACTCCATAGTTTCCTCTTTCCCAAGTCTCTTGATCTTCCCTTGCCCTTTCATGCCCAAAACCTTATTCGAATTCCCCTCTCATTCCTTCAAAATCAGCACCTCGGCGGGCATAATATCCCTCAATGCGTTCCCATTCAACACCATTTTGCTCCTCACCCCATACCCATGCCTTTCCCCATACCTCCCTCCTATGTCCTCCCTCTGGATAGGCTCCAGATGGGGTCTTCTCCTTTCTCCCTCTACGATCTCCACCTCATCTTCATCCTTACGAATTTCAAAATTCGTATTCTTTCCTTCTGGCCCTTTCGCCGCTGAAGTCGCCGTTTGGTTGTGGAATTCTAACATCTTCATCATGTCATGTAAGTTAGCTCTTGCCCTTCCATAGATGAAATTCTGTCCTCAACTGTAGTCTTAATTTGGTTCATCTCCCCTTAAGTTTCTCCTCCAGCTCATCCACTTTCTTGGCCACATTGATCCCCAGATTTTTGTATATTCAAAAATCTGGATTTTGCCCTGAAAAACAGCAATTTCCTCCTTCACCAGCTCAAGAACAGCCGTTGAAATTCACAAAACAGCCCACCAATGGTCCCAAGAATTGTGCTAATACCAATTTGATAGGAAATACTTGAAGATCTCAAGTAAACCCTAACAAGATTGATAAAAAACTGCGGGAATAAAGTAAACAATTTTAGTGAAAATAATAAAAAACAGTAGATTTTTTGTATGAATAAAATCAATGGAAGAAAATAAAGCAAAAGTACAATTGATCCTCAATCTGAGAGGAGGATCATTCTCTCCCAATCTCTAGATGAATTTTAGAGTTCAAAACACCAAGAAGAAACTTATAGAGAAAACAGTAATCATGCTTGTCCTAACCCTAAACAACCTCCTACTATTAATACATTAGTTCCCTAATTAATCATGCTTGTCCTAACCCTCTCATGCCTAGCCGCCCACCTCTCTTTCTTTAATTTTCTCTTAGTGGGGTCCACTAGCTTGGGCGGCAACAGTAAAAGAGGCCGCTCTTGTCCGCCTCATGTAAACAAGAGCCAGCCTTTAGGCTGGCTGGGCCAGTTCATGCTAAACCGGCCTAACAAAAGGACAAACCAATGATCCACCATTGAGATTATGATCCAGCTTAAGTTGACGTTCCTCTGGCAAATACGAGGGCACAAGACCTCCTTGCAACTCTCAATTTTTAAAAGAAGAAAGATATTAGTGGAAGGGTAATCGTGGAGGGAAGAAGTAGAAGAAAGACCGAGAGGAATAAACAAGTATTAAAAAGAAGACAGCTCACAAGCTAAAGGCGAAACCCTAATTTTTTTTCTTTTGTTTACAATAATTTGCTCACATAAATGTGCCTCCAAAATCGCCAATAAGAACCACCCAAATTAGCCCTCACAAGGAGAAGCCAAAGTAACCTGCACAAGAATCAAAAAGGGGAAAACTAATAGGCCATAGATAATCACCCAAACAGCCATTAAGGAGTAAGGAAGTAAAATCGGCACAAGTGGAATGATAATGGTCAGCATGATCATGGTTTGTTTTCCATCATAGGGCAAAACAAATAAAATATATAACGTCTAATAAGACAAAATGAAATAAAATAAAATAAAATAAAATAAAATGTGAATTCTTGATTGCCTTAATTTCTCTTGTGCCCCTTAGAGTAAAGTCAAAGAGAGGTTAGGAAAGTGCAAGATACAATTTCAGGGAGAGTTTAGCTTATGTTTGTATAAGCAACTCTGTAAGTAAAGAAATGAATGTAGAGAAGATATTTTGATCCGTCATGGTGATAAACTTCTTACTACTTTCCTTGTACTTTGTTTTTCTATGAATAAAATGAATATGAGTTTGCTTGTTATTTCTTTCATGTTCGGCTAGATCTCTTGTTTGGAGCTGATGATGTAAAGTGCATATTTAGTACTAATATAGACTATTGTTCTTTAATGAAAATAATGATATTTTTGATATCTCTCGTTCTTCATTTAATTTATATAATGATCATGTGTGTATTTAAAACCTAGTGTGATGTATAGCCTCGACGGATGAATGCAAGCACAATTAGAAATATTTAATTGGAATATTGACATACCTAGACATAAGATGTTTGAATATTCTAGATTCTATGGAGATAGTAAAATTATAGGAAGACTAACAATCTTTTTTTTCACCCCTATAAGCTCGGCAAAGATCTAGGCATGCACATGCTTTGATTTACATCTACAATTAAGAGTCTCGTTAAGAAAGATATCTTATTTACATGTATCAGTCCAAAATATTTTATTAAAATTGTATCAACTATATTTTTCTTATTTTCATTAAGTGGCAAGAATTCGAAAACTTCATTTTTCGTTAGTAGGATAAATTCATGCAATTGAAGTTGTAGTACTTTTTTTGCGGTATAGTAGAACACTTCCTCGTGGGTTTGACACTCTTTTCTATTACTTTATTATTTGATTCGATATATATATATATAATTGCGCAAATTAGTAGGATGTTATAAATTTTATATCAAAGAAAATTTAAGTATATTTAAAATTCAGCGAGCTTTACATTAGCTTGCCATTAACTTATCACATCCTAAGCCCCTATCAAGTTTGGTCTCCGTTGCTGGGGAAGTAACGCCCTTATTGTAATTTAATATATTGTTGAAAGAAGTGCATATTTAGACCTATTTCTATCATGCATTTTTTTTTCCTGTTTGTTAAAAATTTTTCAAAAAAAAAAAAAAGTTTGATTGTTTAGTTTCGGATTTTTAGTTGTTATTTTTGTTATATGCTTGGTAGATCTAGCAAAGAATTATTTGATCCAAAAATTAAAAGAACTCTTACAAAAATTTGAAAATCAAAATTGTTTTTAACCATGATTCACCCAATTCTAAATCAAGATCATGCTAGACCACTTAGGGAGTATGCGAACCTATAGTTGAAGCAATCCATCAAATTATCAATAAACTTACTATCCAAGCTAATAATTTTGAATTGATGCCGACTATTATCCAAATGATTTAAAATTCTCAGTTTGAGAGAACTTTTTTTGAAGATCCTAACTTATATTTAGCCAGTTTCTTGAAAATATGTACAATTTTTAATTATGATGGTGTCGGTGATGATGCCATTAGGCTTAGGCTGTTCCTATTTTCTTTAAGGGACAAGGCTAAAATGTGATAAATTCTTTGTCCCCAACTTTATAATCATTGAATGTGTTGACACATAAATTCCTAACAAAGTATTTCATATCTTCAAAAATTGCTAAACTTAAAAATTATGTGCTCAGTTTAAAGAAGAATTCATCTATGAAAGTTGAGACATATTTAAGGAGATGCTTATGAAATGTCCTTACCATGCTTTACCTGACTAGTTGGTTATTCAGACCTTTTATAATTGATTAGTGGGATCTCTTAGGTCAATCATAGATATTGTAGCTACAGGTTCTTTAATGTCTAAGCCAGTTGATGATGCTTATGAATTGATAGAGGAATGACTAATAATTTTCAGCGGTCTGCTAATAGAGTGAATCATAAGAGAGTAGCTGTAGTTTATGAATCAAACATTATTAATTTTTACTGTTCAAGTAATTGCTATTTCAAAG
Organism: Dendrobium catenatum; assembly: GCF_001605985.2. Taxonomy (NCBI): domain Eukaryota; kingdom Viridiplantae; phylum Streptophyta; class Magnoliopsida; order Asparagales; family Orchidaceae; genus Dendrobium; species Dendrobium catenatum. The sequence goes on along the minus strand of NW_021318569.1, from coordinate 253,385 downwards.
TTATTAGATACTATTGGAGTTAACTTTGGATTAGGATCATCTATATAATTGGAAGAGACTCATTTAAATTTTGTTGAGGATAATAGTGCTTTAGGGATTGAAAATATGAGTTTGATTGGAAGAGAATAATCCTTATTCAAATACATACAATTCAGGTTGGAGAAACAACCCTAATTTTAGCTGGTCAAATAATATTGGTGGAAGTAATTAATGGAATTCATGCCAACCTAATCAAGGAGGAAACTGAAATATAATCTTCACCAACCTGCAGTGAATTTTAGACCTTTCTACCTTCTAGAATATAGTTAAAATAATCAGTATGAGAATATAAAGTCACCTTTGAAAGAGATAGTAAGTCAATTGGGAACTCAATTGTAAAGTCAAGTTAATTAAAAACTTGAAAACTCAATTATGATAGCTTCCAATCTCTTTTAGTAGTTGACCTCCTATAATACATGGACACGGACACAGCGACACGGACACGTCACGACACGGACACGGGACACGACTTTTTTTAAAATATAGGACACGAGTACGGCGCGGACATGGCAATACATTTTTTATATAGTGTATATATATTAATGTAATATCATATTAAAAATGACTAACAATAATAAATGAATGACATGATAACTTGTCTAGCTTTTAATATAAAATATTTAGTATAAAATGTCTAATACAACCACAAAAATATAAGCAAATAATCACTTACTACAACATCAAGCATTCAAGCTTCAACTACTAGGATTAGCTTTAAAGGTTTGTTTTTGGCCTTCAATATCATCATCATTGAATATCACTTCAACTCTGATTCAACAAGAGAAAGTGTCCGACACGTGTCGGAGGAGTGTCAGACGAGTGTCGTGTCGGACACGGTGTCAGACACTGCACGCCTCTTTGAGGAGAAGTGTCGGTGCATCATAGTTGACCTCTTGGGCCTTTCTCTAGCAATATTGAAGTTGACCCTAAAGACAAAGGAAAAAAATCTAGTGGAAACTACTTGAGGAGTGGTAGTGATGTATCCCAGCCAAATTGGTAAATCTTGGCAAGTCTTGTTGTAGATTATAAATTTAGCGCTGTTTGGGAGGCAACTCATGCTTGTGTTTATTTGTACTTTGTAGTTTGTACTTTGTAGTTATAGTTTTCATGTTTTATGTTTTGTTGTTTTAAATGTTTTGTATTAATTATTTGTTTGTTCAATATTTGATTTTGATCAAAGTTTTGATTAAGTCATGAGAAAAATTTGATACATTAAAAAATTGACTTGGCTCCGCAACACTAGGAATTGAAGCGCGTCAGTACAACGTTAAGCTCTCGGGAAAAATACTTATTTGAACTGCCGTAGTGCTATCTACTTGGACATCACAATGCTCCAGTTAACCATACAACGCCTCGACGCTACACATTTGAGTGCTGTGGTGTCAGGTTCAAAAGTCAAAATCCAACTATGATGGTTCAAAAGTAATTGTAACATGATAACTTTTCCATTATGACTTTGGTGAGCGTCGCCGCAACATCATTAGTTCAAAATCATTATTGTTTCAGTTATGGTGCCGCGACATTAATCTTTTAAATGCCGCAACGCTTTTATGTGTCAACGCCACAACGGATTCCCATGCATAAAGTGACTCTTCGGTTTCAAAAACCAAGTGTCGTTGTGCCACGTGTCCCCTCCCATTGTAGCGTCTGTCAGTTTGACCCATCTGTCGTTTTGTGTGTTTTTAGTGTTGCAGCGCTGATCCCCACAGTGCCATAGGGCTTGTCGCGTTTATAACTAAGAATCCATTGTTTTCACTCATTTCATTGTTCCCTCTAGAACTCTCTTACTCTTACGTGTTCTTAGCTTCATTCCTTTTTGTGCAATGGCCCCCAAAATGTCTGATAAGAAGTGATCCCCTTCATCTTATGACAAGTATAGGTTCATTTCTGTCGAAGCTGAGGGAAGGTTTGCTGAGTTTGTATCACTAAACAATTTATCCCAGAGAGTGATTTTCAAAGCCCTAGTCTTCCAGCCATGTAGACTATAGTGAGTAGGGGTTGGGAGCATTTCTGTGAGGAATCTCATGCTGCAATTGCTAACATTGTAAGGGAGTTTTTCACCAATGCAAAAGAGGTTGTAGATAATAAATGTTATGTGAGAGGTAAATGGGTGTCCTTTAATTTTGTTGCCATTAACCGCCTGTGCAAGTTGAAAGATTTTGAGTATGACAAGTACAATGCTTTTTTGGGACTTCTATTGACCCGGAAGAAATTTTAAGAGTTTTGTATGGTCCTAATAGTGGTGTTACATGAAAGAAAAGGGATAATAAAGTCATAACTTTCCTGCCACCTTTCTTAGTCAATCTTCTAAAGCCTGACATTATTTCATTTCTACCTGCCTTTTATCCAACAAGAACATTAGCAAAGTCACACGAGAACATGCCATTATCAACTATGCCATTTAGGTTGGGTATTCTATTGATGTAGAGAAATTAATTTATTCTTCTTTAACCTATATCATTAGGGGCACTACTTTAGTTGGTTTGGGGATCCCCTCTCTTGTTTATGTCTAATGTGTTAATGCTGGTGTTAGGGGAGATTAGTTTGAGGATTAACTTTTTCCCATCTCTTCTTTAACTAAAAGAAAAATATTGAGTTTTAAACAAGCAAGGGGAGGTGATGATGATGGAGAGCTTAGTGAGCCTAAATCTTCTGGAAGGGCTAGCAATAGGAGTCCTTGGACTCCTAAAATTGTAGGAGAGCAGGTGGCAGATCTAAGAACTCAAATGGGAGGGAGTTCTAGATTTTTGTGAGGAAGCTAAAGACTGACAGTTTGAAATGAGAATGAGTATGACCCACACTATGGATCAGCAGGAGAGGAATTATAGGTATACATCTGATTTCAATGATGCTCTTGTAGGGATGTTCATGAGCAGTTCATTTGTGGAACACTCAGATCAACTTCAATTTCCTTTTGCCCCTGTTTATGAGCTCTTTGTTTGGCAACCTTGCGGGAAAGTTAATAATGATGATGAGGATCTAGACTCTGGTGCTTAGGAGTCTTTATATTTCTTGGCTGAGGGAGAGAGAGTGATGAGAGAGTTGGTTATTGTTGCTACTATGTTGTAGCATAGTTTTCTTTATTTTCTTTTTTTCATTTCTTTGCTTTGGGGGAGTTCCTAGATTTTGTGATGACTTTTTCTTGTGATTCTTTTTTGTGATGATGTTAATGATGGCCATGAGAGCCATAGTGATTGAGGTTAGGGGAATGATGCCTAGGACACTAGTTATCTTTTATTACTGGTAGTTTATTGTATTATTGCCTTTGAGATTTTCAGTGTGTTTGTTTATTGTTGTTCCATTTTATTAAATTTTCTTATGTTTAATCTGTTGCATATTATTCTCTACAATTATTGCACTTGATTTCCTATTTAGCTAAAATAAAAATTAGAACTACAAATTTTGTAAACTTAGGATAATTATAAAACTCTTGATTATAGTTTGAATGAACATTGTATAATAATTCCTACTTTGAAAAACCTAACAATTAATTAATCTAAATCATTTAAACTATTGACTTAATTTTGAATTTAGAAACTACACATTAACTTATATTAACAACTAAATTGAAAATGAATAAATAAGTTTAAAGATTAGTTATGAATAGCTTAAATTAGGGAAATCATAAGTTGAATCAGAAACTCTAACTAGTGATTTTATTGAATCCTTATGTTAATTTAATAGAATTGCAAGAGAAGAAAAACAAAAATTGATATTCAAAATCATTAAACATGTACTTCACAAAATATGAAAGAAAAGAAATATTGAAAAAAAAAAAGAAAATGAAAATGGTTCAAAATAAAAAAAGTTAAGTACATTAAAAAATTGATATCATTAGCTTACTTTCAATTGCATTCTATTATTTAACTAAAAAGGGATACAATAAGTTATCAGGTACTTGTGATAGTGTACTCATTAAATCCCCTATTTAAACTATGAGAAACTAATCCATATACTACTTTATTCATTATATATTCAGAATTTATTTTTATATTTTTAAAGATAGTGAATAAACTCAAAATAAGCAATAACAATGATGACTGATTGGGAGAAACGTTGTCTTTTTAAATTTGAATTATAACTTATTCATTACAAATTACTTCTAAACAATGCTGTATTATCTTATATTTTAGTAATTTTAAATTATCAATTTTTACTTTGGCTATTGAGGTGATCAAGGAGTGAATGTAAGTTTTACTTGAGGACAAACAGGAGTTTAAGTTGGGGGAATTTGATAGGTGTAAATTATGTATTGTTTTATGCATGTTAAATTCAATAAAATTATGTTATTTTAGTTGTATTTGTTCAGGAATTGTTTAGGAAAAAAATAAAAATGACAACTGTTGGACAGCGGCGCGGCACCGTATCGATCAACATCGAAGCGTCGATTTCAACGTGGTGGCGCCGACATCTGTTTGCAAGCGCTGCAGCGTCACAAATGTTAGCGCCGCAGCACATCACAACGCCGTTGCACCCAAAATCGGAGTTGCAACATATGGTGTCTCGAGAAAATTCACGCTGCAACGTAGGAGCACTAACCTTCGAACGTTGCGGTGTTAAGATGTCGTTCCAAGCGCTGCAACACTCATAGTTATGGCGCTGCGGCAAAGCAGTTATAACTTCTGAGAGCAGTGCCAACTTGACTAGAAGACGCACCAATTCGGGCCATAATCGTGCCACGTCAACTAGAGCCGCAGTGGAAGCAACGTTGCAGCCTCGGGGCACTTGTTCTTTTTTTTACCACTGTAGCTCCACTTTGTCTAGTGCCACGGCACTCGAGTCTGATTATGTACTTACTACAAATAGATGTCAGTTCTACTGTTTGTAGAGTTCAGTCATCTGAGTGAAAATGTAGTATTTTTCAGTGAATTTTTCTAGTGCCCAGAAAACTTTCCATTGAAATTAATGCCTAAACTAAGAAATCAAGCCATCTTGACAAAGTTAATAGAAAGGTTCGAGAGATTTTTGAGACTATCACAAATATTAATCAGTTATTGACTAGGCTTGAAGTCAAATTTGAGTAACACTGAACTCTTATACCCTAGCTTGTCAAAATAGAACCCCACAACTCTGCCCCATAGCCCGCCCAATTTCAAGCATCTGATCATGGATTTTTAGCTTTTAGACAAATGTTGGGCATTCTGCGGTGCATTCTAATCCTTAACAAGTGGAACATCTTTTTGAACTACTGACATCAATGCACCCTCCCAGTGGTCCAATCCACATTCACCAAAACCTGCTTGAGCTCCTTGCTTGATTCAATTGGCAATCCTTGCATCCTCTCCTGGTCTAATACTTGAGTTTATATTGCTTTCTATTTTTATAATAGATATAGACCTGTCAAGACAACTTCAATCACATTACAATAATTTCTGGGCACAAAGGAACAATTAGAAGACAGGTTACTGCCTCAAATGCCACCTGTGAATCATTGATTGAAAGTGTGGCTTGGTGGGTGCCCACCTCATGCAATTTCGCTAATGTTTGCGCCTAGCCGCCTACATGCCATAACTACAATATTCTACACGGGTTCCATGCTTGGATCCTTATAGTCTTGTGTGACTTCTTTTTATTCATGGTGACCTTCTGGGCAATGTGGGTTTTTATGGGGTAGATGATGATACCTTCAATATATGCACTTGGTAGTAAATTGAGTCAATATATTGAGTAATAATTGCTTAAAATGTAATTGCAAAGGGTTATCTGACTTAGTACTTAATGATAGAGTTGTTTATGTTTGAGTCAATAGGTTAATGTTAGGATGGGCTATGTTATTGTTTTGTCAGATTGAGCTTTGTATCTTTATATATACCTTTCTTTTAGAGTGTATTTCGATATGCAAGATGAATCCCTTGCCTGAGATCTTCTTCATCCTTCAAATTTTCTCATTCATACATTTTTTGAAGTTTCCAGCGAGCTCAAAAAGGGTCGTATCATAGCGCTTCCTAAACATTCTCAAAATGCAAAGTTTCTAGCAGTTTCCTTCATGGAACTCTCTCCTCTCCATAAAATAGTTCGAATATCATAGAAATGGGAGCTACAACCCTTCCACGTAGCTGACTATATTTTATTCTTGTTCAGTAGGCAATTTTTCATGTTAACCCACAGGCAGTACATGTGGTAGTGTGTTTTCCATTCACTAACTTGTAATGCTCTTCTTATTTTGTCCCATAATTTTGATTGTTCTCATTATCTACCTTCTTGCTACAGAAATGGGTGTCAAAGAACGCAAAGGAATGGTCTTGCCCTTTCAACCCCTTACCATGTGCTTTAGCGATATAAATTATTTTGTGGACGTACCTGTGGTAGGTCCAAGTCTCTATATCTCTTATGGATCTGAATTAGAAAATCTATTTAAAAGGTCTTCATTCTTATACAGTATTGCTAGCAGGAACTGAAACAAGAAGGAATTTTGGAGGATCGATTACAGTTGCTGGTTAATGTAACTGGAGCTTTCAGGCCGGGAGTACTTACAGCACTTGTTGGAGTGAGTGGTGCTGGTAAAACCACCCTCATGGATGTTTTAGCTGGGAGGAAAACTGGAGGACTCATTGAAGGAAATATAACCATCTCCGGATATCCTAAAAATCAAAAAACTTTTGCGAGAGTCTCTGGCTATTGTGAACAAAATGATGTTCATTCTCCTTGCATGACTATTGTAGAGTCACTTTTATTCTCGGCATGGCTGCGGTTAGCTTCACATATTGACCAAGAGACTAAAAAAGTAAAACTTCAAACTTACCATGTGCTTTGCTTTTACAGATTTGAGGTTTAAATTTAAATCACAAAAATGGTTTTATACAGCTCTTTGTGGAAGAAATTATGGAACTGGTGGAGCTTAACACATTAAGAGGTGCTCTGGTTGGTTTACCGGGTATTAATGGTTTGTCAATTGAACAACGGAAGCGGTTAACAATTGCAGTAGAACTAGTTGCAAATCCTTCTATTGTCTTCATGGATGAGCCAACATCAGGATTGGATGCCAGGTCTGCTGCAATTGTGATGAGAACTGTTAGGAATATTGTAAATACTGGACGGACAATTGTATGCACAATTCATCAGCCGAGCATAGATATTTTCGAGTCTTTTGATGAGGTTTTCATCTTTCCTTTCGTTCATAAATCATAAGTGATAGTTTATTGCACATTTCTGCTTTTTCTTAAGTTGTCATTTAAATGTTCCTTTTTGCATTAATACAGTTACAAAATTTTAGTTCCCTACTGCTTATGTATTCCATTGCTGTATGCTCAGGTGTTGCATTGCTCTATCTTGCTACTGAAATAATTATGAATCTATAAACATGTGATAAAATATGCATATTTTACAATTGTCATAATTTAGTTGTTACTTTGTCTTTATTTCATAGCTTTTGTTCATGAAACGTGGAGGGGAACTTATATATGCTGGTCCACTTGGCCCTGATTCTCGTAAGCTAGTTGAATTCTTTGAAGTAAGTTTTTCAAGTTTCATTATGTTTTTAATTTTAAATGTGCAAATTATCTCCTTCATTCAATAAAAAATTTGCGGACACAAGTGCTGCTTTTGTGTTGCTCATGAGTTGTGGTCCTTGTCTAGGCAATACCTGAGCTTCCCAAAATCAAGGATGGTGAAAATCCTGCAGCTTGGATGCTTGAAGTAACAAGCCCTCTGATGGAAAATCATCTTGGTGTGAACTTTGCAGACTATTATCGAAGATCTAAACTATTCCAGTATGTGTGGTCATTTCGAAGATCGTGATTTAGTTTATGCTTTTATTTTATCTAAACCTATTAGACTTTCAGACAAAACAAAGAGTTGGTGGAAAATCTTAGCAAGCCTGAAGATGGTACAAAAGAGTTGAACTTTCCAACCAATTATTCACAGCCATTTATTTCCCAGTATCTTGCCTGTCTATGGAAGCAGAATTTGTCGTATTGGAGAAATCCACAATATACTGCAGTCCGTTTCTTCTACACTACCATCATCTCTATAATGTTTGGTACAATCTGTTGGGGTTTTGGTTCAAAAAGGTATATACATGGCCTCTTATCATGTTCATACTGCTAACTGTCTGTGAATTCTATTTCTCATTTAGACTATAGGTGTAAGTAAACGTATCCTATCTGATTCAATTTAGTTAAAAACGAATATCACGTTTTTATTTTCTTTTGGGTATACCTAACAAATGATCTTCGTTAACTGTAGGGGAACTCAGCAAGATATCTTCAATGCTATGGGATCTATGTATGCTGCTGTACTGTTCGTCGGAATCACCAATGCGACTGCTGTTCAACCTGTGGTATCCATTGAAAGGTTCGTGTCATACCGAGAAAGAGCGGCTGGAATGTATGCAGCATTATCATTTGCATTTGCCCAGGTTGACCCATTTCATAATATTAAAATTGCTTGCCAATCTTCATATGAGCTAATGGTGAACTTTGTTGTGGACAGGTTTCCATTGAGTTTCCTTATGTTCTTGTACAGACACTTATCTATGGTACCATATTTTATAGCATGGCCTCATTTGAATGGACAGTGCAGAAGTTTTTGTGGTATACATTCTTTATGTATTTCACTTTGCTGTACTTCACATTTTTTGGCATGATGACAATTGCAATCACACCTAGTCATCTAGTGGCACCAATCATTGCTGCACCATTCTATACTCTGTGGAATCTCTTCAGTGGATTCATGATTACACGGAAGGTAAGAAGCCTATAACCTCACTTTTATGTATTCTTTTATGCTTAAGCAAGCTCTCTTGTAGGGTCACTCAAATTTCCTTCAAGAAAAGAAAAAAAAAATTTCTTGGAAGATTTTAGAAATGCTTATTGCATTGTCTTCGCAAAAAAGTAAAAAAGAGTTTTCCTAGAAAAATAAATGTGATGAAATAGTCTTATTATTATTATTATTTTTAAGAAAGAAAGTCTTTATGCTTGCTTGCCAATAAATTTCTTATGGTTCAGTAATAAGTATTGGGTTTCCCATTTGTTAGATGTAAATGCCAGGGCCCAAATTATATATATATATATATAAAGATAATTGAAATTACTAACTGCTAAAATAAAACTACCCAAACCAAAAAAGAAATATAAATAGCCTATCAAATAAGATTAAAATATCAAATGCTATCCTACTATTGATAAATCTTCTCTTGTGGTGGCAGTCTACTAAGTACTCTAGTAGAATTACATTTCAGGAGTCTAAGGAATGGCCCAATGGGAGATGATCCCTTTTAGCCTAGGCAAGGAGATCATTAGCCTTAAATTTTCTAAGCAATATATGAACAACCCCCACGGCTCTATATATGATTCGAGCTGAGTAATGCTTATGAAGGGTTAAGATTACCTCAACTCTATATATGATCCGAGTTGATTAATGCCCATGAATCAGTATAATTAGCTTAGACATTAGACATAGTAGAATAACTCAAGTAAATTCTAAAACATCTTTGAACTTATTTAGTAATATTCAAATTAGCTTCTATGTAATTTTTTAGCCTTATTTTAATTTATTTGAATGTTATTCAAACTCTTGATCAAACTATGTTCGACGTTTGATCAATCAAGTTCTCTTCAAAGAGGGTTAGATATAATTTCGATCAAGAGTTCGAATAAGTTCAAACCAGGCAAAAATGCATTCGTAATTTTCAAAAATGATTTAATAAATTTCGCTCATGTTTTAAAGATTGTTAATATTATTTGATGGTGATTTAGCCATTTGTCTAATGGAAAATGTGGCTAGAAGATGACTTTAAAATGACAACTAGCTTGTATATTGAAGCTAACAACCAATGGGTTTAGGTTTTAGAGTGTGAAGCTTGTTTCAACCTTAAAAAATCGAAAAACATCACTAAACCTTCGAATATGGTAAGTTGGGAGAGACCAATGCTATGCATTTCAGCCCAAAGATGCATGTTTTGAATTCATTGAAAATAGAGAAGGAACAAATGCATGGTCTCATAACAATGCTCGGTGAGGGTTCCTCCCATTTGTTCAAAAGGAGAGGTATTTTGGTTCGAATGGAACTTTACTTGGGTCAATGCAAGTTTGATCTTGGGCTAGGCTTCGCTTGTTAATCTGCTTATTGATTTTAATTTGAAATAAAATTAAATTCAATCTAATCATTTTGCGATATTTTCTCATGTCAAATTCATTGCCCCACCTGGGCCTCAAGTAGCCCTTGCACAATAATATATGAACACTTATAAAGGCAAGCTTAAACCGGTGTGTAAGTGCTAAAACTAGTATATTAGGGATCAACACTTGAACCCACTTTCTTTTATAGATTTAAATGAGAATTTGACTTTTAATAGGACATAATGACGAAAAAGGATTCATGTAGGCTTCGTTTGTGATGAATTTCTTACTGCTTCATGAAGCAGCTTTTTAGTACAAAAATTATAACTTTTGTACTAAAAAGCAGCTTTAAGAAGTAGTTAGAAAGCCGTACCAAACGAAACATTAGCCGACCCCACGTAGTGGGACAAAGGCTTGATATTGTTGTTATTGTTGTTGCTGCTCTTTGTTTGCGATAACATATTATAATTGGTGTTTCTTTCATAAAATTTGGATGGTTTTCACAGAGGATACCTGGATGGTGGAGATGGTATTACTGGGCTAATCCAGTATCATGGAGCTTATATGGCCTACTTACTTCACAGTTTGGGGACATCGAGGAACCAATGAAGCTTGCAGATGGAGTTCGCTCAATAAGCGTGAAAGTTTTTCTTGAAAGCTATTTTGGTTTCAGGAGTGACTTGTTAAGCACTGCGGGGATCATGGTTGTCAGTTTCTGTGTCATCTTTGCACTTGTGTTTTCCGTGGCAATCAAATGCCTAAACTTCCAAAGAAGATGAAGGCCTTGGAAACCTGGTTTTCTTAATAATAAGTTCCGATGGCAAAAAAGATGGATAGAATACTATACATAATAATATTTCATTGTAAGTCTGATGACAATTTTAAGCAACTTCCATCTCTCTCTGTTCCCATCTATACAATTAGTTTTCTTCCCTTCTCATTTTCAATTTTAGAAAAAATCCTGCGGAACAGTGAGCTATATTCCATTTGTCTTCTGTTTTCTGTATCATAGTATTCATGTCTGTCATCTTTTTAGCTTTTGAAGATTTGCATGAATAATTGATAGCTTGTGTGTTATTTTCTCAACCAAAAAAAAAAAAAATACTGAAGTTCCTCATTTGCATCACTTCTTCATAGCCATAGCATTTATAGAGTCCTTGGTTCTACTAGCATTATGGAATTTCCTCCCTTTGATGTAGAACTGGTGAAATTATTCTGTGCGGATGTTGAATGTCGTCCGGAGATCTATCATAATGTGCCACATCACCCTATACTCGGTACCGTTGATGTGGTGCATTCTGATTAGTCTCTGGATGATGTTTTGCGTCCGGTCCCCGCTCAGAATAATCTCTTGTAGAACTGGTCTGTCTCTTGAGTGAATTCAATCAAATCATAAAATGGGCACCTTAGTTGTTTGAATATAGGCTCTACCTGTTCTCTGTCTAATACCCCAGTTACCACGGTGAGTGGTGGGAGCCTGACAGATTGGAAGAGCCATACGTAATCCACCCCTCTAAGTGATCACAGCACTTGAAAAAAAAAAATAAAAAAAATTTCTGTCGATATTTGATGTTTTCTTACGCATCTTCTGGCCTAAATAAAATTATGTATGTGTATTCGAAGTTGCTTCCATGGCTCAGTTTGTCTTTAGCTTGTTAAAAAAAATTAATGAAAATTTAGAGCCAAATACAGTTTCAATGTACTTTTAGGTTCTATGTTGTGCTATAATATGCCTTGTAGATAGCTGCAAAATCAAACTAAGGTTTCGTTTGTGGTGGTTTTTTTATTGCTTCATAAAGCAACTTTACAATACAAAAATTAAAATTTTTGTATTAGAAAGCTGCTTCAAGAAGCAGTAAGAAAACTGTTCCAAACAAAGTCTAAAGCTGGTATCTAATGTGTTGTGAGAGTTGTAATGGTTTGGCAAGAATTTGTTGGGCATTGATATGGGTTGCTAGAATGTTCATGAATAAATTATTAATAGCATATAATTATAATATTATATCTTAATTTGTTTATAATTAAATAAACTAATTATTTTATGTTTGGAAAAAGAATGAAAGAGAGCTCCAACTGAACATTTAAACATAACTTACCACAAAACCTCACCAATTAAAGAAGATAGAGGCCTTAGTCAGCCATGAAACAAAACATTTCGATAGCCAGCCAAGTGTCAAAGTTCAGTATAATCTCCTCTTATAGTAGCTAACAAGCTCACCACTCAACCTTTCTCTTTGAATGTTATACACTTAGCAGAAGATTTTGCTGTGAAGGATTTGGCCAAGATAATGTGAAAGTAGTTGAGAAATAGAAACATTAGAAATTATCCTATAAATTGTGCAGAAGAAATAAAGGAGGATTAGATGGAGAGGGGAAGATGATGTGGAGCACGAGAAATTATTATGTGTGGAGATTGGACAGAGAACCGTCCGGTTTGTCTCTATGAATACTAAAAACGTAGTGGACTATGTTTTTACTGTTGACAACTGCGTTTTTACTGTTCATAGAAATACAATCGAAGCATTATCTATGTTCGATCTCCATACGTAATAATCTCTCGTATATGATCAAATAATCATAATAAACTTTTCTCATGTACTTAAGGATTTTTGAAAAGGAAGGGGGTGGTGCCACGGACAATGTAATTATTACCTTTCTTAAAACAAGATGAGTATGTGGGGTCGTCATGTGTTGATGTGTATTCTTCCACCAAGAGTTTAAGACATATGCTGGAATTCAAGAAATTTCAGGTAATATGTTTAGGGAAGTGATGCCAACATCTCCTTTCAATAAATTCCTCATAAGTTCAATGGAAGGTAGATGATTTATTTTTGCCTTTTGAATAATGTTAATGTTAGTATTATTTCAAAATGTTGAAACAAGCTACTCCACATATGTGAACAAAAAATATATAGTAATAATATTTCTTAGTGATTTCATGATGAGCTATATGGATTGAGTTTAGCTTTGAGTTAAAATTTTCTTGTAAGAGCAAGCACCTATGGTTAATTATATTATAAGACTTAATTCTTGAAAAAAGAAAAACTAAATTAAATTAATGTATAGTATTTTGGATATCAAAGATGGTTTTCAATGATGGAAGTCTGAGAACCCCCACGTAGATAGGCTCAAATTATAGTAGGGATAGTAATTAGAGTCCCGGAGAAATCATAAAATCAAGTGACAATGATAAAACAAGAATGCTCCAAAAACTATTATATGTTGGGCTTGTTAATATGTTAGTGAGATGATTACTTTAAGTCTAATTTGATCTAACTACTAGGAATTCAAACTTAAGATTCGATGATAATAATGTCTCCATGATTAATTAGAGAATTTATAAGATAAAGATTTTTGAAATAATTATTAAGGGATGTTAGTCTCAAATCTAGATTTATGCGGGGACCTATCATATTGTAAGAATATATACATCTACCTTATCTGATGCAATTGTAGGTTGTCATAGTGAGAAATATATAGCTTAAATTTAGTGATACAATGGTATACCGGTCCTCTTTAAACGTATAATCCTACATGAAAAAAAAAAACTAATTAAAATCACCTATTCATTTTTATGTCCATGCCATCGAGGTCTAAATACAAGATTAGGTTGGCTCTTATTATTCAAGAAATGAGACTTCTAACTCTGTCACTAAAGTTAGCTTAATTCAAGTGGGGCTTTAAATGCATGGGGCCAATGCAATTCTTCCTTTTATTTATTTGACATAATATTAGAAGACATTTTATCCAACATGAGATCATGAAGACGTTTGAATCAACTCAATTTAGTCAAATGGTTCAATTGGTTCAGATCGACCCAATTTAAACATTTAGGCTAAATTGATCAAATACCTTTGAATAGAGCCTTCTATTTGAACTAAGTTTACCATGCACCAATTGAACATGGTTGACTTTTAATTGAGTTAATCAAACATAATTGACATTACTTAGCTGAATTAAAAATCTTATGAAACCTACTTAGCTCTTTTTAGCTAAAATTGTCAATTTGATCAAATTGGCTTGATCAAACCATTCAATTGAGTTTAATATATCTTAATAGAGCCCAATTAAGACTCAATTAACCCTAGAATTCAAGTTAACTCAATAAAAACTTATATAACCCATTTGAAGCATTGAGCCAAATTGAAAAAATAAAGTCAATTGCTTAAACTAAAACCCTCAAATTGAATCCAATTGATCCAACACACTTTAATTGGGCCAATTGATCCATTGGTTTTTCTTAGATTAGGATAGACCCCAAAGTAACAAAAATGGGCCAAAGTTGGCCAATTTGTATGTTTAGTCTTAGCCAAGCCAAATTGGTTAACCTAAATTTGTTCAATTACTATCTTAGATACTAATTAAACCTAATCAATATGCTTGGCTCAATCCTGAACCATTAAACTTAGGTTAACTCAACTAAATTATGACTATTGATAAATTAGTAGGGATTAAGCAAACCAATCGATTAGAAAGCAATAAAAAAGCCGTCCCAAACTAAGCCTTAGTTGGGGGATGATAATGGAGGCTAGTTTGATCATCGCTCAATCATTCACAATAAGCTATATTAGGTATCTAACCAAATAAAGGCCCTACACAATTTATTCAGGTCAATTAATATGATTTTTTTTCACAAAATTTGCCTAAAGTGATCCATTGATCTCAATTGCAATCTTTTTTTTTTTAATAAATTTTTATTTGTACAAAAAACAAGGAAAAATAATTCCCTTAAAAATATTCAAAATTTTAATTAAGAAAATCAAATACTTATATATATTTATTTAAAAATTTTATATTGAGTTATGAAATATATTGAAGTGTTTTTTAAGTCACTATGAGCATTGCTTTTAAAATTTTCCTATCAAATTTATTTTTTATTTTGTGTAAATAGATTTTTATTTTTTAAAAATCTTAGCATGCACTCAACATATTTTTAATGATTCTCTAAATTCATTTGTCCTTTTTTCATAAATAATATAATATTTGTATTAATTATAAAAATATTAAATAATATTTAAAAAAAATGTGAAAATATATTAAGAACTTTCTTAATATCAAATGTAAGCATATTATTTTAATTCATATGCAATTGAGTTTTAAGTCATAGCATTTTAAAAGCACTATAAATAAAAAGGGATATGGACGACTTTAATGAATGATATTATTTGCCTATTTGGGACGGCTTTATCATACAATGCTGGAATGAAAATTTTTAGAAGTTTTTGAGAGTGGCTCACACCCCTTTGGTAGAAGTTAATGAATGACATTGCATGAGATATTTTTGTCCTATATTGTGCAAATGAGGATCAGAAGTTTCTAACTGTCTCATTCTAACTCTACCATAGTTGATGTCATTAGAAAGCTTGATCAAGACATTTGACTGATCCAAAAGAGTAACATAGAACTCACCCGATAATTTGAGGTTGAAAAAAACCTCCGTATCGAGTCCAAAGCCGGCCGCCGCAGCGGAAATTTACCCACTAAAGCGAAATCGAAAGGTTTAGCAAGATGTAGGACTTCATCCTCTAAGATCCACAAAGCCGGCATACCTCTAATCGTAGAAACTTGAAGATCCAGAAAAGCCTTAGAGGCATCAGAGCCAGACAAAACCTCCTTGAAGGATTTGCTACCCTCATGAAAACCAGGATCTAGCTGTTTATTCGCCATAAGAAGGACGGAGAAGACCGTGAGAGGCGAAGACAGCTAGGGCAAAAGCCCTAGCAGAGCGACTCTTCCCAAAACGAGAACATGAAAAGCTGAGGTTATTTTTTAACTTGCTAGAGAAAAATAATGCGGCAATTTATATTATATATATATATATTCTTAAGTGGCAGAAATCTAAGATGGTTATGATCATAAGGGCCAACTTTGATATAGAAGAAAGCTAAGGGAGGATTGATTAGGGTTACATGTATGACTTTTGAAGGCCGTTTTAAGGACATCAGCTCATACCCATATACTTTATAAAGTTCTTGACGGAAACCACTTAACAAGGTAAGAAGATTGCACAATTGATATTAAAATTGTCGTAATAACAAGGTGCTTTGGATGATAGTTAGGATGCTGCAGCTACTAATGATGGTGATGATAATGATGATGATGTTTGTTGGTGATGGTGATGATATTGATGGCAGAGGTGATCATGATGACAACGATGAATTGCATTTGTTTGTGACTTTATTTGAAGTTTTTCTTATGTTTTTGTAATGAAAATAATTGTTATAACTATTGTAAAGGATTTTCTTGCACCTGACCCTGCACCAAACTTCCCCAGTCTGCATCGAACTTCCGCTATGCCTGTGCAAATGTGAGGGAGACATTGGACTGGACCCCGCACCAGACCCCGCCGGACTTCCGCACCAGATCACACCAAACTTGCACTGGACTTTGCGCAATCGCAACACGACCTACAAATTATGTGAACTATGAGTGTAATTAGAGTCTTATATATTATTTGTGACAACTTTCTTACAATTTTCTGAAGCAGTATTTTAGTATGAAAGTTTTTAGTTCTAGAAATTTTTGTACTAGAAATCAGTTTTATAAAGCATTGAGAAAGCTATCACAACAAAAGCCTATATTTCTTCAGTGCTCTTTTTGATGTCTGTCACAACTACTACAACTCTCTTGCTCAAATTCAGTATCAAGTTGATAAATCATTGAAAAATCACTTAAATCAAATACCTATAACATTATTCAAATATTAAAAAACCTACCAAATAGCTACTGAAGTTGAATTAAACTATATCATGTTATTCTTGTTCTCTGTTGTGATCTTGTTAGGGCATCTCCAGCCGAACAATTTTTTTTCCACTTCAAAATATAGTAACAGTCATATCAAACATCAATTCATCTCCAGCCGAACTCCATTTTTAACATAAAAAAGAATATTCTACGTATATTCATTTTCATATATACTTCTAACCTCCATTTATCTACCCCAAAAAAATACGTGTCTGTGAATAGTGCGATGCAAATATTTGGGTCGAACTATTCACAACCGAGATAAAACCCAAAAATGAGTTTCTATTTACCGTTCCAATGGATGCTCATGAAAGCTAGAAATAGGAGAATGATGTTCAGTTGAAAATGTCCTTATTCTGCTATGAAAAGAAACCCCAGACGAAAATATAAAGTTATTAGCAATGGCAATGACCAGAGTTGCATGGCTGAGTTGAGAATCTTGTTGTTCGATATTTCGAGTGAGATATAATTCAATAGAATTACAAAAATGCAAAGGATAATTTGATAGGTAATAAAGCATCACTCATATTTCTCCAAATAAAAATTAAGTAGACATATTTGTCCAAATAATATTATTATGAAGAATATACATATATGATAAAACATCTTGTTCTTCATATTGGAAATATTGAGCTAAAGTGAGAAAGAGGGACCACTTATGTCATGCAGCTGCACTATGAGTTGTTGATATCAGGTTGCACAGTTACAAGCCTTGGATTTTATGCTAATTATTCACAGTTCACACTATTCAGATACTATTCAGCTTGGATGTAACAATTTCTACTTTAGAACATATACAAAATGTTTCATGATTGCAAATGTGAAAATAAACAATTTCAAGAGTCCTTTTTTATCACAAAATATTTTATTATAATGATTTCAATTGATATAAAATCACAAAAAAATTATAAATTTGTTGGAATATTATCTAACTTTTTAAAATTATTGATTTTGAATTAAGACAACTTATTAGGTTTTGTTTGTAGTAGTTTAAACTTTTTTTTATTTTAGCTTTTCAAGGCTCCAAAAATAGATTTTAAAAGCACAAAATTAAGGGTCAGGTTGGGACGGCTGTAGCTTTTTATAATGATGTTAAGTTGCTGAGAAGAAAGTAACTTGTTAGAAAGTTACTTCCTAGAACAAAAAATTATTGAAAATAGTGCGAAAACAATGACCAAATAAAAGCTATGATTGTATTATAATATGCAAAACAATTAAAAGCTATCTTTCAAATACATATTATTTTTTACTAACTATTTTTCTTATCACGAAAGTGAGTCAGACAAATCCTAAAAGTGGTATAATAATAAGAGTCAATAAATATAAATATTTTTTTATTTGTTTAGAATTCTGACGTTAAATGAGCGACATTCAGAATATAACTCTTAATCTTATTACAAATTAGATTAGTGGTTCGATTCAATTGATCTAAATTAATTTGTCCCTTTATAGTTGTTATCAATGAACATAACCATTGATTTATTATTCCCAATACGTCTCCTTCATTTGAGGACATAAAAGAGTGCAAAATGCAAAGACTTTGTTTGCCATTATCATTATTTTATACAAAATAAATCGATAGATTTGAAATATTATTATAACACATTTTGATATGTGATATGATATGATATGATATATGATAAGTCAATTTTTAGAAATATAAGCAACTAAAAAGAATTATCAAATTAGATAATTGCTACTATGTTAAAGTACAATGTATTCAATAAAGGAGAGTTAGGTTTTGATAATTGTTGCCTTTAAGGCAAGTAATTGTGATCACTTCCCACTAAAACTCTCCCAAAAGATGATTAATAATTTAATTAAAAATTGATTATTAAATTAATTTAGACAAATGAGTCATTAAATATTAATTAAGTTAGTTAATTTAGTATCAAGTAAGAACTTGAATATTGAGTAAAAAATTAATTTATTTTAGAAGTAATTATTATTTAATAAATATTGAGATAATAATTAATTTGACTAAGTAATAGATTGGCTCATTAAAAGTTTAATCAAGTTAATAAATATGATAAAAAAGTTAATCTTAAAAGTCATGCATTATTACTTGATTAAAAATTTAATTGTCAAAATAATTAGTTTATTAGGATGTGAAGTTACCATAAAAAAAAAAGGATGTGAAGTTACCATAAACAACTAAGGAAAATAGTAATTAATGGCCTTACCTAAATGATTGTTAGATAATTATGAATTTAATAGTATGATAATTTAGCATTAATTTTGACTGATATATTTAATTATACTAATTAATTATATAAATTCACGTAAAATAGGATTTTGAAAAAAAAAATAAATTATTGAATAATAAGTTATGATAAATATGATGTTTCAAATTAAAATTATTTCTTTATGGATTAACTACTAGGATTAAGATTTTTTCATTGGTTATATATTAATTAATTAATTATTAATTACTTATAATAATCATTTAGTAAACTAGCCAATGTACCACGTTTAATAAGTTAGAATTTAATTATTGCTTTAAGATGTTGAAATTAATCATGCATTAATTAATTTAAACTAATAACTTTAATTAGTTTAATTCAAATAAATAATAATTTATTAAATTAATTTATAAGTGAGATGCACCATAAAAAATAGGATGGATTGGGCATGAATCTCGATGCATTTTTGAATTAGAACCCATCAAATCACCTTTTAACAACCGCCATCAAACTATTGTCCAATTACCACTATTAAACGACTGCTTAATTCCCACAATCAGGCCATCATCATTGAGCCATCACTCGAGCAACCTTTGATGCCCCTTCTCCCACTTTAGGGTGTCGCCATATGACCACAGTCATCTAACCACCAACACCCGACCACCTTCATCAGACAACAACTACCCAAAAGTCATTATTAAACCACTGCTGCCCAACGACCATCATCTGACCACCATTAATGCTTGGCCACCACCGTCAAACCACCACCGCCATCGTCGACCCGCTACCATTAGACTATCATCCCTTAATCTCTGTAATTGAGCCACCACCACCAGACCAATAATACCAAGCTATTCTCACTTAGCCAATTCCAACTATTTGAGCACATTTCATCCCATATGAACTTTGCGATATTTTCTACCAGGTCACCATACTCTAATAAAATTTTCATCTCAAAATTATGAGGTGCACAAATCTTAGTAACTAATACTCACATAATGAAATCATTTTAATTTGGTCAAGACCTAATCTCTCTGTCAGGTGACCGGATGCAATAATTTGCCCAATGCCAGAGAGGGCTCTCCTGAATTCTGAGATAGAATAAATGATCGTCTTAACTATTTCTCTTAAGTGGGATCACTGGTGCTTTAATTCTACGCTGGGGAATTTATGTGGTATGGTGGATAACTTTGGTTTACCAGAAATCATGTTGAAAAATATTATTTCTATGAATCGTTGGGATTTTTCTGGGGTTATTCCATCTTTATATCACCAGACTTTGGCTCAAGTTATTATTGAGGATGGTGAGGGGCCTAGCTTGCTATGGAAAGAAAAGAACTGCTTTTATTTTAAGCTTTTTATCAAGGAATATTATTCTGATTACAATGATTGCACTTGGGCAAAACTGGTCTGGCATAAAAAGCATGTTCTTAAGCATGCTGTATATGTTTGGTTGGCCTTACGGGATGGCCTGAAGATTGCGGATGCGCTAAGAATAAGGCATATTCTGGTTCCCAAAACCTGTAGCCTATGCAATATTTGTGATGAATCTGTTGCTCATATCTTCTTTGAATGTTCTTTCTCTTTTTCCATTTTAAGAAGCTTAATTCCTGGGGTTGAAATATTTCTTCTCAGACCGACTATACTGCAATTATATGACTGGATGAAAGTAAAATTCTCTGCTAATGTGACTGATTTGAACTTTTATAAGTTGGCGGTCTGCTGCAGTATTTATTTTATTTGGAAAGAAAGAAATAGTAGGAGATTTAGTGGTATAAATCAATGTTCCACCACTGTTTTGCTGTCCATCAAAAGGGTGATGTTTGAGAAGCTGTTGAATTGGAAGAAAGCTGATGTTCTGCTGGATAAATTATAAACGGCTGGTTCTTTTTAGTCCCCTGTCCCTTCGTCTTGCCTGGGGTATTTGGGGACTGGACGATGATGATGCTCCCCAATGTGTGTTCCTTGGAGGGTCTTTGGGCAATCAGGGACACATTCTCTTCTCTGAGTCCAGTCTCCTGGCATCGGGAGCTGGTGATTTTTCTCTCTTCCTTGCAGGATTTAGCTCGGATTGGAACCCTGGTGTCTCCCAGCTGCACATTTCTGTTTTCATCTTCGTCTGCGGTGGTTTTTTTGCTGATTATAGAATGCTGTATCTACCAATTTTGGATCAACATTTATCTTTTTTTGGGCTTATACTGGGTGGTATACATGTATTTTGATCTTTTTTACTGTTGATCCTCATTGTTTTAGATGAGGATCTTTTTTTTTGCAGTTACCTTCTTTTTATGTAATCTTTATTTCTTTTGAAATATAGGGGCAGTCGCCCAAATTTTCTCAAAAAAAAAAAAACTTTTTCCCTTTGTATTAAACATGCATATAAATCCATATGCGCTTACATGAAGAAATGTTCGTCATAACTCATAAGCTTAAGTGTAAATTTATATAAGTCATTCTTAAGGACGATTTCGCGTCGAAAAAACAAAAAGTTATTGAACTTTTAAAAGCATTACCCTTCTAAGAATTGGTTTTATTGATTCTTTTTCAAAAAGAACGGTGCGTAAGTTGAAGGAGCTACTGAACCTATTAGAGAGGGAAAAATATTAAAAGTTCATGATATTCCAATATAAAAAGCCTTCAATATATAGGAGCAGTGTTATATCAATTATTACATGAAGGAAAAATAAATATTAATTATTTAGCTACTACGTTAATTATTAAATTATCTAATAATTTCATGCCATCTCTTTTTATTTCCAAATGGAATATATTTATTTCTTAGCATTTGCAATATTTTTTATTTTCAAATCTTGAAACTATTATGTATGATCATCAACTTCATCATATATAGGTTTCGTCTAGGATGATTTTATTATTATTTTCTAAAGCAAATTTTTAGCACAAAAATTTATTGAAAGCGACAAAAAATTGTTCTAAAAAAATCATAATCTCTATAATTTTCTTAATATGACTTTTATCTTACTAGTATAACTTTGGGCTAGTCTTATAATGTTGCTGCTTAATACTAATTGATTAGAACCCGCGCGCGTCACCATCTGCCGGGTCGTGGGTCGAGTCGGGTCAACCCGTCAACCCGGCCGGGTCGAGTTCGACCTGAACCCGACGGATTGACCCGAATTGACACCCCTACTGCGGACAACAAGCTTTTGATCTTAGAATATAGAAGTTTTTTTATAAAATGTCTGATATTGTCACAGGAATGGCTTATTTAGCGTTGGATAAGTACCAATATTTGCAAATGTGACATCAAAGACTAAAGTTTTGGATGCCATATACTTACATGCTAGTACTAATATATAGGAAGAAAATATTGATCTAAGTCTAGTCAAAGTGTTTCTAAATTTCATGAATATATACCTATTTTATGAATTTGATGATTAATTTAAAATTAATATAATAAATTTTTTGACCAAACTAGCATGTCGAATCATGATCAGTGATTTCATACCCGAGGGGATTCTGGTGGTCAGCACGGATGGGCAGTCATCGATCAGCATAGATTATGTGAAGGGAGAGGGTTGGCAATTATGTGAGCGAGGTTGACGAGCCCGACGACGATTGGGTTGTGATAATCCTAGAGAGAAGACTACGCGATTCTGGCTGGTTTGTTAGTAGATGCTTGTCGAGTCGTGCATGTTTGTGATTTAGAACGAGGAAATTGTGAGAGAGGCCGGCTAGAGCTTGATTGGGGGAGATTCGAGTAGGCCAAGAAGAAGATACAATATAACAAATTTAATGGAAGATTAGGTGGCGATTTAAACCATCGCCGAAAGGTATCAATAGCAGCGGTTTTCAAACCACTACTATTAAAATACTGCATTTTTTCAGTAGGGCATCATTTTTTTATGGATTAATACACAAATATATATATATCTATCAAGTCATATATTTATTAATGAATTTGATAATTTTATTTCAGACAATAAAACAAAATCAATGCAATGCAAACAAACAGTATAACCTAACAAATTTACCTTTTAATATGAATCATTATTTACAAATTTTTGTTTGTTATGTCCGTAGCCCTTCGCTGGAAAACAATACGTCTTTATTATGAATAAAACCAAGAAAACCCAGAGGAGCTTATCGTAGAAGTTAGCCTTCTGTGTTTTATATTATTATCCATCTAGACTGTACATAGGGCCAGGGCTTGAAATTTTTGAATCTGAGCATTTTTATTTTTTATGCAATTAATGTGAAACACAACAACAACAACAAAAATCTAAACGAGCTCAAAATAATAAAAATATATCGACAAAATTTTAGATTATCACTAACAATTATTTAAAAATTTAAGTAAAATATCTTTCAAAATTTAAAATTTCTCAATTTTTCTTTTAATTCCATTAGAAACTCTGCTTCTTGTGAATTTGACTTCTTAGGCCGTGCAATGACATAAACCTCACTACAAAATAAAAAGGATTTTTCGCAACAGTTTTTAGGAGCGGTTCTAAAACCGCTGTCAAAATCGGTACAAATCTGTAACTTTGCATCGGTTATAACTGCTGTTAAAACTAGCACATCCTTTAATCTATCCCACCGGTTTTAAAACCGCTGTGAAATGTCGTTGCAGCTAATTGCAATTACAGCGGGGGCTGCACAGAAAAATGTGGCGGTTATAACCGTTGGAATAAGTAAAAAATTACCTATGTTTTAATAGCAGGTTTTATACACAAAATACATTTTTAAATACTTTAATAGCTGTGATACTTCAACCTATTTAAAAACTATGTTGCGTTCAATAAATTTTCTGGAAAAAAACCATGCCATTACAGCAAGTAAAAGCACAGAAGCTTTTACATACAAATTATCTCAATGTTCTCTCTTTACATTTGGATATACCTAACTATAATATGAGCTGTAGAAAATACAAAAATGAACCGTCAGAAGCATACATACACAGTCCAATCTGGCAATTGTGGAACTATCTTTTGCATGTCAGGAAGAATTCTGAAGACTTTGTCTCATCTGTTATCATATCTATACAAGGATATATGAGTCCATGATATTGAAGAATACAGCCTCCTCCTCCAGAGTTAATGAGATAATTGTCACATGTAACCAAATCCTTTGAAGATTGTTTGCCATCTTGGCTGATTATACAAATGGATACCTTTATATCTTTTTTCAAATGTTACCATTACATATACTTAGGAATTTAAAAGTAAAAGTGTAGAGATTTCACAGATATGCCGGGGGTATAAGGGGGTAATGTCCTCTGGCGGGATTCGACCGGGGGGTTTCCAGCAGTAGCGTTCCCGAGGGGGTTTTAAAGGTTGTAAGGATATTTTTGAAATCTTTACTATTTCTCCTTGTATTTGGTTCATCTTTTCCTAACAATAACACGTCTATGGGGGCAATTGCCTAAATATCATAGTATTTTAAAACTTTTATGGAATTTATTATTTTTTTTTGGCG